>NC_056676.1:50511822-50601822 GCF_018350195.1 Panthera tigris | reverse complement strand
TTTATAATTATGGCTCTAATACATGGGAAACAAGGAGAAGGACATATAGGAATGGAGGGTCTACTAAAATTTCTATACGTTGTATTATTTATGTGGAAAGAAATGAAGCATTAGAGGGATGGCTGAAAGAAAATCATAAGCCATTAAATTCTACTTGTTAAACTGCATCCCTATTTTTACATGCTTCTCAGTCATGAAATAGACCTTAATGAACTTAACCTTTAGAGATCTACAGTAATTATATAGAAACAAAACTGATTTTCAATAAATAATTCCGTAAAACATTCACTTGCAAAGATGACACTTTCAAATACCTTTAAAAATTCCATAAGAACATCAAATATATGGTACTGTAGGCCCCTTAAAAACAATCCTACTACTTTTCCTATCTCAGAGAGGCACCTAAGCTCTCAGGGCCTTTTTATCGTACATATAAACACATACTGCACAGCTCTGCAAATTAAATGGGATAATATATTTGAAAGTATCTAGCACAGAACCCTGGCACACAGCTGTTTTATGAACACTGGCAAAGGGTGGGAGAAAAGAAGTTGGTTTTAAAATTAAATTTTTTTTATGTTTACTTATTTTTGAGAGAGAGAAAGAGACAGAGTGCAAGTGGGGGGAGGGGCAGAGAGAGAGGGAGACACAGAATCTGAAACAGGCTCCAGACTCTGAGCAGTCAGCACAGAGCCCAACGTGGGGCTTGAACTCATGAACCATGAGATCATGACCTGAGCCGAAGTCGGACACCCAACCGACAGAGGTTTTACAATTTTAAATAAATTTTAAAGATACATTTCTGTTTAATAGCAGAAACGTCTCTCCTGCAAATCAGCCAAGTAGGGACCTTAATTTGAAGACCTCCCTTCAAATACAAAATATGAATGATTTTTCAAGAAGTCTCAAATTTCAAGATGGCTTTTGCATGTAGGTTAGTGCTGTAGGTTGAGCTCTGTGGTGGGCCATTTATCTCCTGCCTCCCTCTGGGAGGACAGGCTGTCCAGGGAACTTGCTTTGACCAGGGAAAGGTATGCATGAGTGATGTATGTCACTTCTTGCTGTGAGTTTTAAAAACCAGGTTGTACTTTAACATGGTCTCTTTCCCCTCTGCCACAGGACAAGCATTGCTCCAGTAGTGGTTATTACCAGCTTGGGTCATGAAATAGACACCATGGGGCAGTGCTAGAGCTAACTTTCAATGGATATGTACATCAGTCATGTTAAACTGCTGAGGTTTTAGGGTTACTGGTTATTTTAGCTTATTTCAGCCTATTCAAAGTGATACGACATTAATATCTAGCATCTTGAAACCGTGGGAAATCCAGTCTCTAGGTTCTATAAACTCCATGATAGCCAATCCAGAACCTATGATTTATATTTTCTATAAAATTGTGGTTTCTCTAATATAAGTACTATTTGAGAGAGGGACAGAAAATCGCAGAGGAGTAGGAGAACCCAAGACTCGTCCTGTCTAACCCGCACAACTGGATAACTATCAATTAATTCTAAATACCCCAGAAATGATTACTATTACTAATTTATTATTAAAAGCATTTAAAAAACATATTTGTATACTTGTTCAAGAAGTGGTTTTAAAGTCTTCACAGTCTGGCCCCAAATTGTCTTTCCAATCTCATCTCTCATGACATCTTGCCACGCATCTGACACTTCATCCATACAGAGCTGCCTGATTTCTTTTTTAAAAATTTTTTTTTAACGTTTATTTATTTTTGAGACAGAGAGAGACAGAGCATGAACAGGGGAGGGGCAGAGAGAGAGGGAGACACAGAATCTGAAACAGGCTCTAGGCTCTGAGCTGTCAGCACAGAGCTCGACGCGGGGCTCGAACTCATGGACCGTGAGATCGTGACCTGAGCTAAAGTCGGACGCTTAACCGACCAAGCCACCCAGGTGCCCCTGATTTCTTTTTTAAAACATCCCACGCTGGTTTTGGATTCCTTGCTTTTCATCTTGATATCTCTTCTGTCTAGCTTCCTTCCTTTGCCTGCTGTTGAGTTTCTATTCAACCTTCATGAGCTAGCAATGGTAATTGTCCCATGATACTTTCTTACAAACCTTTAGACAACTTTCATCATGCCCTTTGTGTTTCCACAGCACGTGGCAGGTTCATGTGTTAAAGCACTGACTTACTGAGTAGTGATTATTTCTGGCTCAGTATCCTCTTTTCAACTAAAAGCCACAGTGCAATGAGTTAAGTGCTACAATTAGTTTGTAACCTGAGCAAAGTAATCGTGAATGCTGTTTATCCATTTATTCATTCATTAAATAGTTGGTGTTGATTTATTGATAGTTGACAAAAATTTCAAAACCTTCATATAAGAGAGCAGGTCAAAACTATTTGACTCCTTAAATAGAAATTAAACAAGTATTTGTGACTAAAAAAGAAGGTTTAGCTTCATGAATATCATAAATCAATATTAAACCATAGCCTAAGAGACCCTATCATACATTACTCTGCTCTATGTATGTTTGTTTTAGAAAAAGGAAAGGGTCAACTAGAATGTCACACAACAAAGAGACCTTTACAATAAAAATTTTAAAGCCTAAATGCTATAATTAGGGATCATGTTAAGAATGATTCAACACTTCTGGAGATTTATGGTCTTTACATTAGCCTGGCATTTACAGACCCTACAATCTGACTGAACTTATTGCTGCTCACTTATGTGACCAAATTTGTCTATTGCCGTTCCTTTATATAACTCCTGCCGACTTTCCAAACTATTGTGCATACTGTCTTCTGAATGTCCTATGCACTTTCCCGACCTAGTGTTTGCTCATAGTCCCTCTCTAATGTCCTTCCTTAACTTAACTGAGGATTCTGGTCCTGCCAGGACTTAACTCACTTATTCTTTCCATTATGATGTTTGTCCAACGGCCCACAACGAGCAGCCTTCCCTTTACGTGCTGCTGTACTTATCACTGAAACCATTTACTGGACACTTAAGATGTGATATTACTGTTAATCTTAAGTACATCCTGTCTCTCCAGGGAGACTGACTATAAACTCATTTATGACTAGGGATCACATCTTCATGTTTCTCAGCCTCATCACGTTGGCCAATACCTGCACAAGACAGACCCTCAAACAAACAAACAAAGCATCCGCCGACTATATATTTGCAGGTCCTACCTGTGAAGGTATTAGGGAGTGCTCTTTTACAGGACTGAGTAGCCCAGAAGACTCTTGGGGTTAGCCATTCTTGGCTGAATTACTTATTTCCACAATAAAAACATAAGTTTCCCTTTTTATCACTACAAATCTGGATTGTTAACATCAGGGTCCTTACAGCCTCTCCTCTTCAGAGAGGGAAAAGCAAGTGAATGCTTGCTTCAATTTTTAGAGGATGCTAAGTACTACACAGAAGTCAACAATAAAAAAAATTAAAATAACATTTGGCTGGTAATCATAATGTGTCTTTCCAATTTTTATTAAAATACCCAAGCAAGAACAGAAAGATAAAAAAAAAAAAAATCACAACATCCTTGAATCATTCTAAAGCCAGAACCAGCCGATTGCCAGAAATTGATGGAATTTCCCCAGCTGAAAGGCCACTGAAATCATACCGAATAAAGCAACTGATGGCCAGACAAGCAGAAAATTGAGGAAATTTATATACTTAAAACTCAGTAACTCTTGATCCTGTAAACTGCTCCCACAAAGTCTGTATCTTGGGATACTATGTATCTACTGTTTGAAATGACCAGAATACTGTTTCCCACCTCTATTCATAAGAACCTATGTTTATACATCTATTCATAAACACCTTTCCAAAAACAAACAAAAAAAAGTAATTAAAACTGGGAAGAAAGTTAGCTGGATAGAGGCCATGTGGAGGGAATAAACAGAGGAAACTTGTTTGGGCACTGCATTCTTGGAGGTGATAGCTCAGCAAGGGACATCTCATCTAAGGAATAAGGAGGAGACCTCATAGTGCAGCATATACAATACACAGAGCCCTAGTCAAGCATAGGCATTGGGTTCTGAGCTGGGTCTTACCTCCTGCTATAGATCTGGAAAGGAAACTAGACCACTGCTCAAGTGACAGAGCATGAGGATAAGGTAAGGTTACCATACATCCCAACTTACAGCTGCTGCACCAGTACAACTGTGAATATTACCCCTTTCACTAAAAAAGTGTTCCATCGGATGGAAAGCAATCGTCTTGGGCTCCTGGGAAATACCAGTTCCAGTATTTCCAGTTCGGTCTTCTCATTTAAGAATGAGTAAATTTAAATAACCCGGGAAAATTTATTAAAAAAACAGAAAAAGGGTACATCATTCTGACTTGAAGGAAGAGCTCACTTCTGCAAATGATTTGCAATACGCATCAGATAATTGTCTTCAGAAAATAAATCAACATCAGTAAAAGACAGGAAGGCATAGAAGTATGGGACAGAGGAAAAAAGCCATAAGGAAAACCAGTTGATGTGCAAAGGTGACTGGATTACTTTGAAAGAAATAATTATAAGAAAACTAACTGTAAAAGCAAGATGAGATTCCTTTGGGGTCAGACAATGGATTCGACACTGCAAGCAATCAGATCAGTTTCGCAGACGCAAACTCGAACTTCTCTCTGAGGAAAAGCAGGGCAAAGAGATTTTTAGATGATGCACTGCAAAGGCAGAGAAAGGTGTTTGATCTAAGAATATAGTTCTAGCCAAGGAAGAAACAAGAACAATTGAAAAATAAGTTAATAATAAAAATAAAAATCTAAATAATTTACCATGTGTCAACAAAATAGGGACCTAGACCTAGTCTAGAAAGTATTTTGATAGACAAGAATTAAAAACTTTTTTACACGCATCAAGCAGCAGAAAAGAAAAAGAGAGAAACTTCAAAAGGTACAGGGGTAAGTAAACATTTGGCCTTTGTTTTGCAATTCTGGTAATATCGACAGAAATACAGTGCTAGCCTCACATGTAATTTGAAATTTTGTTGTAGCCACATTAAAATAATAAACAGGTAAAATTATTTTTAACAATATATTTTATTTAACCTAATATATCGAGAACATTGTCATATCAACTTATAATTTATAGGTAAAATTTAACGAGATAACATATACAATATCTCATTAAATTTATTTAAAGTAATCTCTGCACTCAGCGTGGGGCCTGAACTCATAACCCCGAGATCAAGAGTCACCTGCTCTACCGACTGAGCCAGTCAGGTGCCCCTCATTAAGTACTTACAGTATAAAAACAGTTTACATTGCGCAGTACAAAATATTTATGTATTGTATGACATTTAACGGGTTACATAATTTCATCAACTGTATACTGTCTGTATATTTCTGTAAAATTCAAATTGAATATAATATATTTATAGCTCTCTACGGATGAAAGGAGGAATAGATATGGCTACAGCATGAAATCTCTGACATTTCGCGTGCACGTAACACCTACAGCATATCTCACTTCAGACCAGCCACGTCTCAACCGCTCAATATCCACTTGTGGCAAGTGGTTCCCCGCAGGATGGTACAAACACAAGAATTCCGATGTGAAAGCACAACCTCACACCAGCTGTGATGAATTCTACCTGACGTGGCGGGAAGAGATTTACGAAGGCTGAAAAACGTGCTCCAGATATATTCTTTTTGAGAAAGTTATTTAAGAGTAACTGTCTAGCTGATAATGAATTTTCTATTTCCGGAGGCCTGGTAAAAGTAAGGACAAAAGAATACCCTGTTGTCCCTATTTTAATTTTGTTTTTATAAAAGGGCATATGGGGCGAAAAACAATGAGCGCTTAAACACAGAGTGGAAAGGCAAGAAAGCTGTAACCGGCAGCAGTGGGAGTGCAAAGCAATGTTTTATATTTTCCTCTATTTTTCAAAGTTGTTTCGGTGCACATATATGATTTTTAAAAGGAAAATTGTTTGATATTAAAAGATAACGTATTTTCATTGCAGAGATAAGCTGTGAGAAAAAAGATGATAGGCTACCTTTTTTTTTTTTTTTTTTTGGTGGAATTATATAATGTAAAAAGCTAAATAAAACAGGGTAAAAGTCCCTCATTCAATACCTCACTACTGAGTGTCAAATTTGTATCGCGTGCTGTGGGTGCTTGGGCAGCTGGGGTACCTGCCCTGCTCAAAGTATGAGAAGGTGTTCCGGGCTTAGTGACATGAGTAGTTTCAAAGGAACAGTCTTCTAGGTGTCCAATGGGGGGTCAAATATTCTCACTCTTTTGATCTTCTATTTCACAAAAGTCTACTTCCTACCTTACAGATGAAAGGCACAAGCCCCTACTTTCACGTTGCCTTACTGTAAGGTCTTAAAACCCCCAAAGGGCCGAAACAAAAGGAAGGTTCTAGGATCCAAGGCCTCTGTTAACGGAAGGTCCTTCAAAACCACATGAGAAATGCTGAATTGCCTGCAGTTTATTTCATCCAGGTGCTGCAACTCTTGGTAAGGTTCTGTGCCTTCTCTATGTATCTATTTCAGGATCTGAATTCAAAAGAGAGATGATTGTCTTGGGGGCATGAATTAACAGGTTTGTTTGAAGTGGAAAATGAAGCTAGACCTCTTCCTGACAGAATACAAGAGTGATCTGGTTGATTGGCATGACAGAGAAGATGTTCTTTGCCAATTAGGTTATATGGCAGACATTTTTGATGAAGTCATTGAGTTTCATCTGCAGCTCTAAGGTTTTTTGTTTGTTTTTTATTTTTTTATTTTTATTTTTTCAATATATGAAATTTGTTGTCAAATTGGTTTCCATACAACATCCAGTGCTCATCCCAAAAGGTGCCCTCCTCAATACCCATCACCCACCCTCCCCTCCCTCCCACCCCCCATCAACCCTCAGTTTGTTCTCAGTTGTTTTTTTTTTCTTTTTTTTTTTATTTTTATTTTTTTTTATTTTTTAATATATGAAATTTACTGTCAAATTGGTTTCCATACAACACCCAGTGCTCATCCCTAAAGGTGCCCTCCTCAATACCCATCACCCACCCTGCCCTCCCTCCCACCCTGCCCTCCCTCCCACCCCCCATCAACCCTCAGTTTGTTCTCAGTTTTTAACAGTCTCTTATGCTTTGGCTCTCTCCCACTCTAACCTCTTTTTTTTTTTTCCTTCCCCTCCCCCATGGGTTTCTGTTAAGTTTCTCAGGATCCACATAAGAGTGAAACCATATGGTATCTGTCTTTCTCTGTATGGCTTATTTCACTTAGCATCACACTCTCCAGTTCCATCCACGTTGCTACAAAAGGCCAGATTTCATTCTTTCTCATTGCCACGTAGTACTCCATTGTGTATATAAACCACAATTTCTTTACCCATTCATCAGTTGATGGACATTTAGGCTCTTTCCATAATTTGGCGATTGTTGAGAGTGCTGCTATAAACATTGGGGTACAAGTGCCCCTATGCATCAGTACTCCTGTATCCCTTGGGTAAATTCCTAGCAGTGCTATTGCTGGGTCATAGGGTAGGTCTATTTTTAATTTTTTGAGGAACCTCCACACTGTTTTCCAGAGTGGCTGCACCAAGGTTTTAATGAAACCGTATTGGAGGTATTTACAATATATGTACACTAGAGATTATTAGTAGTTAATAGTAGCAAATTAATAGCAAAATGATCATAAATAATAGTGAAGAACAGTAATTAATAATTATGGAAAACTCTTTCATGGTTAAACTTTTAGTAACAACAGAATTCAACATATTTCAACATTCACCTAAGGGAAATGAGATATAAACCTTGTGAAATGTGTAACACATGGAAAAGTAAATCTTGAAAAAGGACACAGAGCAAGAGTGAGTTGTGGGACACATGCAGGACGGCTCGTAAGAACATTAGTAGAGTGATATAGATAATAAACTGACCTTACATCCGTTTGTTTTCATCCCTAGTGTCTTATTAGTTCAACTTACGGTCACTGACTATGGCCAGGTTACTGGAGGACCTTATCCCATCTTTAAAATAAATGCATAGTCTGCATAAGGTAAATGTGATGTGTAAATTGGGAAAAGTTTCCTCTGCCAGTTATGGATGGCTGTGGCTCCCTATGAAGTCCAATAAAATCATTTAAACTTGACACACATTATTTCCAATTATCCAATGAGATAGCTCACTATTCCAGTATTGGCCTCTGCATAGCTATCAAGGCCGTTAAATTTAATTTGAAAATGGAATCCATCATAAAATATTAATCACAAAGCACTGCTGGTATGGAGACACTTATCAGTCTGCTAATTACATTGTTCACTCCTGTTGGCTTTGATCTTACCTAGGCAATCAGGCACATGAAGGGAGTAAAGACTAACAATAATAGTAACATTCCTAAAGATAATAATATTAGTAATAATAATAAATAGCAAACACAATGGATTTTACTCCTTACTAGACATTACACTAAGCATTCTATACGCATTATCTAAAATTACTCTCTCCTGCATTTTATGGTGAAGGTTCTGCCATTATAATCATCCCCATTTTATGTAAGACAAAACCGAGGCTCAGAGAGATGAGCTAATATGTTCATGGTGACAAGTTAATAAATGGCTGAGAGAGGAATCAAACCCAAGTCTATTTGAATCTAGAGTCCAGGATATTAGGAATTATGAGATACAGCCTCTCTATTAATGCTTGACTTATATACTATTAGATTTTTGTCTTATTTAGTGCCAAAACGTCTGTGGTATGTGTGCGTTGCATTTTTTTTTTTTTTTTTTTTGTGCATCACTTACAAGAGAAGTGAAAGGGCATGGTGATTCCAACCACCACATAATTAACATAGTACATTTATACTGTGAGGCATCTCAATTACTATTAGCACACTTTAATTGGTGATTAGGACGATGGCAATGCTGATTCAGACATTACCATCTCTTGGGTTTTTGGAAGTATGTAAGCTTCACAGATGACAGCTGGTAGCATATTTCGAATTTGAAAAAGGCATACCTATACAGAAGAATAAACTAGCAGGTGCTGAAAATAAACTTGGAAAAGTAGTTTGGAGCAAGATCATACAAAACCATGAATGTCAGACAAAGGAAGAAGCAGTAGGAAAGAGTAATATATTTGGAACTAGTGGACTTTGAATTGGAAGATCGAATCTGACATTTAATACATGAATAATCTTTAATAAGTCATCTTTTTACAACTGGATCTCATTTGTAAAATGGAATTGCTGTGGAAACTAAATAAGGAAATATGTGTAAAAAGGGGCTACATAAATATAGCAAAGTAAGGAATTAATATTGTGTTTAATAATGAGCAGTAAGGGTTCGGAGGTATGAATCACTGAGGAGTTTTTGAACTAGGGATCAGTCTACTTTGTTTTGCTGAATCCTTTTGAAGACAGAATCGGGGCAAGGACAAAGCAGAACAGCAGAATGTGTGGACTTAAAGTGAAAAAAAAAAGAGCATATTGTGTCGTATTTATTAACACTGGACAATTTTCTGTAAAGGAATTAGCAACTTATGATAATCCCTTGCATTCTATTAGTGCCTTAAACTTTGCAAAAGCCCTTTTCAAAGACATTATCACTTTTGATTTTTAGTACAAGTCTTCAAAACTACAGTTATGCCTTGTGATAGTACGCCTGATGATTACATAAATTCAGATATACACCGTTTGAAAATAGAAGTACACTAAAGTGAGGGTTATTTTCTAGGACTAATCTTTTTTTTTGCCCTAGGCAGAATAAACTGGAATTACTAACCCAGAGATTCCTAGAATTATTGCCCATATTCTAGATCTTCCAATGGGCCACCAAATCCAGAATCATCCTCATTTGGTATATGAGTCAGAGTGAACAACTGCCACCAGGTGGCACCAAATTGCAGTCAGGGACCTTTAATCTAGAAGCCAGATGTCAGAGGTCCCAGGTAGCTAGCCAGCTGCTCCGGATGGCTGTAACCAATGACTGCATAGTACATGACCCCACATTTTGGGTGACTAAGTTTTTGGGCCCCACTTATTTTATTTTATATTTGATATAAGAGCTTCCCAGTGAGGTTTATTGACTTACTCAAGATCACACAGTATCTTACTGTCAAAGACAAGAACTCAGTCTCCCAAGTAGTGCGTATCATATTGGAAAGGGTATAAAACTTGGAGTCAAACAATAAGGGTTCAAGTCCCACCCCAGCTACTTCCCAAACATGTGATGATGGGCAAGCTATTTGCCATTTCTGGGCCTTCTCCCTCCACTAGAATTGGGGGCTACTCCTCCTAGATATGGAACAATAATGCATTTGAAGGTGCATTAGGAAACTATAGCAAAGTATGTGAAAATACCTTTGGTTTCTCTCTGATCCCAAATATTAATAATTTCAATTGTGTTCCTATTCTAAATGGTAAGGATAGTAAAAGAAAATACTTTATAATCGAATCAATAACTTTCAGGTATATGCTATTTTTTAAATACAAAAATGCCTCACAAAAGCCTGAGAGCAATATCTTTCCATTTAATAGAACCATCAACCAACTTAAATTTATTAAGTATCCACAATGTACTCAATGCTGTAGAGGCCATAGCAAAATCTGTTTCAAAGTTTGCACCCTTAAAGAGCTAAATATTCCATCAGAGAAATCACACTTAAAGGCAATGCAAACAGTGTAAGGCAAATATTAGTAAATACTAGAAACAATGACATTACCACAGTGATAGGGAAACTGCAAGATGATGAGAACAGGGACATGAATAAGCTCAGTAGTGGTAAGAAAAACTCTGCAAAGAGCTAAGAATGCGATTTTGCCTTGAAGGTTGATATGCTATAAACAGCCAAAAAAGAGATGTTAGCTATTCTGATTCATCTCTTTGCTTTTCTCTGACTCAGTGGTTCCATTTTGGTTAATATGATCCCAGAAGCTCCAAGCAGATTCTTATCGGGATAGTTTTGGAATAACTGCTGACCTATCAGTAGGGAGTATTGAAAGACAGGCATGGAGTGTAATTTTTCAGCAACTTCTGGGCAGGTGCTGCTGGAGAAGCAGCTCCCTTTTAAATGTATCAGCACTTCCTCCTCTGCACTGCATAAAAGTTACTCACAGTTTGTATCTGTGCCAGTAAGATGACGGTAATGCCTGCTCACACACCAGTGGTAAGATGTGTGATTTCACCCTTGGAGAATTTGACAGAATAATCGACTTTGATGACTAATCCATTGTAACAGGAGGCTCAGCATTGGTGGAGACGAATTTTCTGCCTTAAGTGACTCCCCTGTTGTGCCATATTCTTTAAAATCCTTTGGAAGTTGATAAACTATAGGAAGGAGTAAGGTTGCCGAGCTTGGGATATCATTCTGATTCTTTTAGACTTGTGAAAAGCATATGAGGTGGCTGGCTGTCTTCTTTTAGTATCTGGATTCAATTGGATCAGGAGGATCTTACAAAATATACCCCTCCTGAAAAATTCTTGATAACAACAGCACACGATTTCTCAACAAAGTTTGGAAGATTTCCTGCAGACCATGGGAAAAGTGGCATTAGAGTGGCTCCTTGGGGTTATTGTTGCCATTTCAATATACCTGACCAAGATTATCATATACAGTATACAGCGTAGATCATAAACACATATGCATGCATGCGTATATAACACACACATATGTGCATATATCCAAGTATATTTAGATATATAAAATCAAACATGCCCATTAAGCTTCCTTTCTGAAAATAACTTAGGCAGCCAAATAAAAGAAAAATTCCATTTTCTTGCCAACATTGCTTCTTTCTGTACTCTGTCCTCCAAAACAACAGCTTATTTCAGATTGTGAAACCTTATTGTTTAGGAATATAGTAACTCCACATTTGAGAGAAAATATGATGGAGAACAAATGGTTGTCCTATTAGAGGGAGCACATGAATCACCTAGAGGGAATATGAAAATTCCAGGTTCTTTGGCCCCAGCCCCAGAAATTCTGAACCAGGAGGTCTATCTGGCACAAGGTCCAAAAAACTACAGTGCTTATTCTCTGCTGGGGATTCTGATGCAGATTGTCTAAGAACCACAATTTGAGAAATGCTACAATACTAGGATTTGAGTCCGCCAGATACGTCAGCTTAACTTCCAGCTTTACCACTCACTGGCAATGTGATATTGAACAACAGCACACCATTATACAGTATTTCCAACATACCCAGATAGTAGATGTAAATAATCTCAATGGCAGAGATAATAGTAAACTGCATTAAAATAATTAGGATATGATAGGTGTTGAGTATTTATTACCTTTTTGAAATACAATTCCGTTAATTATAAGTTTACATAATTTTATTTTGAATAGTGGCTGTGTTTAAAAACTGGCTTACAAAATTCCCCCAAATTTATGGACTGGCTCCTGAGAGCTAGCATGATTTGATTCCCGCATACGTCCGCATCGGTTTCCTCACAAAAAATAGTGGGGTGATACAATGTACTTCACGAGGTTAATGCAATCCATGTAGGTTTGCCTCCAATCTACGAGAACCAGTCTAATTACTTGTTTCTTTACAGTTTATCTTTCAGAATGTAAACTATATGATGGCCTACCCATCTTTCGTTTTGTTCACCACTGTATCCCCTTCTTGTAAGCATGGTTCTGCAATGCTGCACCATTAGGTCTATGTGGAAAGGATGAGTGAGTTCTTTTACTCCCACATGGGGGAGCCACATTCTCCTCTCTTCCTCCACTGCTTCTTCCTGACATTTTTTTGTTGTTGTTGTTCCAAAGACACTTACACCTCTCCGCTGGCTCCTCCCCAGGTCTTTTTCCATCTACAAACTGAAATCTTCCTTACGTAGTCCTCAAATTAACAATGCTGCCGTAAGAGCCTTCTCTATTAACTAACTTTATCTATCAGAAAAGAAGTCAGTAAATATTTATCGTTGCTAGATTAACTCAGGAATAAGATTACGTAGAAAATGTGCCACTTGTCCTCCAGGCAGAAATCTGAGTAGTAGGGTTAAGTATGTATTGGGAAATGACCTGGGGCCAGAGGATTAGCTGAGGAGTAAGACAGCAATGGAATAACGTGGTTGTTGGTCATGAAAGGAGGGAACCGCTACAAGGGATGCTTTAGAGCTGGGGCTGGCAAACTTTGTTAAAAGGGCACACAGTGAATGTTTTGGGCTTCGTGTCACAGACATTTTTTGTTGTTTTTTTTTTCCAACCTTTTAAAAATACAAAAACGATTCTAGTTTGCGGGACCATAGTGTATCATTTGCTGATGCCTACTTTTAAAAAGTCTTGGTGACCAAGTAGGTATAGGGGGTGAAGATCAAGAGGGAAGAGACAGAAATGACATTGAGATTTGAAGTCGACTGGGTGGGAGGATGCCATAACACCAAAATACTAATTAACATGTACTGAGTGTTCACTGTGCTACAGGATCTGGTCAGCCCACTGCACATATTTTCTCATTGTGTTTTAACAGTGGCCTTAGGAACTGGTTACTATTCTTAGAACTATTTTAGAGATGAGGAGACTGAGGCACAGAGATATTAAGCAAGGCGCCGATGGTCACCCAGCTAGTAAGTGGAAGACCTAAGCTTTGGCTTGGAGTGTGTTCTATGACAGTACACACACACACACACACACACACACACACACACAGATACTTGTGTATTTTTAGACATGTTGAGACTGAGGCTCTAATATTTAAAATAAAATATCTTTTCTAGGGATTTTTGGATGAGTAAAATTGATTTCTAAGATAATTTCTTTCTCTCTGTATCTCTCAATTTAAAGATATACTATAGGGATGTTCACAATTAGTGCAGATCTCCTGTTCTTCCATGCATATGAAAGGATTTCCCACCCCCACTGAGTTTCAAGTTAGGCATGTGCATGTGACCTGCTTTGGCCAATGGAATATGACAGAGCGATATGCTCATTACGAGCCAATGGGTAATTCACCATACTGTCTTTCTCCCTGCCACGGTGATCAAGGAAGCCCATGTTGACTTGCACCATCCAGGATTCTTGAATGAATACAAAGGGCAGAACCTTTCTGATAACATTAGACATATTATAAAAATGACAAAACTTGTTTTTTTAGACCACTGAGATTTCGAAGTTGTTTGTAACTACTACACAGTGTGAAGAACTGTATTCTATCTTGGTTGGATCAGAAATGTTCCTCTTGAAAGAAGTGGATCAGACAGAAAAATGTCTAAAGAGCTATTTGAGTCTTAGGGTAACAACACGTAATTCTGTTCAAGCTGATTCAAAAAACTATGTGACTGACCAAGAAGTAAGCGGACTTACAAAAAAAAAGGTGTCAAGTTCCTATAGCAGCTAACAGGTTAGCCTAGATTTTAAAAAAGCTTGTGCAATGCTTAAATGTAGCCAAGGTTTGCAAACCCCTCCAAAATGGGCCTGAGTTTTGAGTTTCAAATCGAAATCCAAAACCTTAGAAGAGAGTTTCATATTTCACCCTGAAAGTTTCATACAGCTTAAACTTTCATATCTTTTTCAGGTATCATACTACAAAAAGTTCCTAAAAATCTCTCTTAAATAAATAATGATTATAGTATCATCTATTAAATTCAGTATACTCTGCTGTTCTTTGCGTACAGAGATAATATCACTGACTTACTCTGAGTTATGCGTGCTCAGTTGATTTTTATTCATGGTTGGTCCTGCACCGTACCTCATTTTTCCTTAATTTTTAAGTATTATGTAAGCAGTGGGATATATTTTGAAAACTCTGTTTGCGTTCAGCAATGTAATCTGGGAACGTGAAGCTAAGGTATGTCTAATGTATGAATCTCTTGATCTTGGCTCCATTAGCTCTATGCCCTTAACTCAGTGAGGTAACTTTCAGAAGAAGGAAAAAACAAAACAAAACCCAGGAACAATGGTGTAATCCTTTGACCAACCCCATTAAAGTATACATAATGGCATATAATATAGCATATCATGAAAATGGGCAAAAAATGAACAAATTTTAAAAAATATGGTTATATTTGATGAGTGAGAATGTTGCATTCAGTGATTTACTTTAAATCAAAGGCAAAAATTTCTACCACCAAGTATAAAGCAGCTATTTTGGTCAGTTACCAAATCTATGCTTGGAGCTTCAAATTTTGTTACAGTAAAGGACAATCCCAGTTAACATATATCTCTACTGTAATGTAGAAGTTATATCCTATGACAAGAGCACTAAAGCGAAAGAAAACCTACATTTGACTTTTTCAGCTTTGATTTAACCCATGGCATCTGCCTGGAACGTGGAAGGTATTAATTATGTTTTCCAAAAGAATAGCCCTCAGCAAGTTTTTTTTTTATCCTTCCTGGATCATAGCTTCTAAATCTATGAAACGGATATAAAAGTGTGTACCTCAGGGTGCCTCGGTGGCTCAGTCGGTTGGGCGTCCAACTTCAGCTCAGGTCATGATCTCATGTTCGTGGGTTCGAGCCCTGCATCAGGCTCTGTACTGACAGCTCAGAGCCTGGAGCCTGTTTCGGATTCTGTGTCTTCCTCTCTCTGCCCCTCCCCTACTCACTGTCTCTCTTTCTCTATATCTCAAAAATAAATAAACATTAAAAAAAAGTGTATATCTCACAGGATCATTATATTAAAGGCAAAAAACAAAAACAAAAAACAAAAAAACCAAGAATGGGAAAGCTATTTTATGTGGTAAAACAATATATACGATTAGGTATCTTTATTACACAAAATCCTTAAATCACTAGTCCAGAACTTTTATATCATTTGTGCTATTTTCACAATCAATATGACTTTCTACAACAGCTTTTCAATTATTAAATGTATGTGGAGATGGACGACACAAGTTTTATTCTTAAAAACCCAAATAATCCCAGAGTTAGTCCAAATTTTAGTTCTACTGAATTGTAATTGTGGTTGATAAGGGCTGGTCAAGACTGTTTAGACTAATGGACATAAAGTGAATATTTCCCAGCCTCTACAGCAGTTAGGCTGGAGTCACATGACCCGTTCTAGTCAAGGAGATATGAGCTGAAGAGTGGACTACGGTCATCTCCAGGTTAGCCCCTAAAACTTTAAAAGCTTATTCTTTGAGTAACTAATTCTCAAAGAATTCTACAATTGAAGGAGATGTATTCTCTGAATGTCTGTGAGGTAAAGTGCCTCTATCTCTCCCCATTTCTGGTGAAATCCATCCGATTATGATGGCAAAGTGACAGTTCACAGGGTATGAAAGTTAGTGTCAGAATATTCATCATAATATAACTTAACTCATTGTTTCCTTCATCCAGAGTCAATGTTCTTCAAAAAATGTCACCTGAGTACACGTAGGTATGCTTCGTGACATAATACATTTACATTTTGACACAAGCTCCTTATCTTGTTATAGATGAGTAACAAAGAGTTCACCAACTAGCCATAGTCCAAGGCCATACTTGAATAGGATGAGTGTAACCTACCCTGACCAATAGCCAAGACCCCAAAGTAGGGCTGGATCTTGTGAGTGCGGGGTCAGTGTTGTCTACACAAATGCCATGCCAACTGACATACATCAAATTCCCTCTTTATTATTAGATGTTTTTCCTAGTATCTGCTAGTTTATGATTATTTTCTGAGACTAATTATTAATCATACCTCCTTTAACTCTCTGTCCCATTTTATGTGTTATACTATCTGGCCACTTTTACCTAAGAGCCTACTCTGCTATGTAGAATAAGCACTTTGGGTAAAGAAAAATGATAAATAATTTTTGTACACACTATTGGCTAGTATTTTTCATAAGAAACACATATTTGATGGCCATTGAAACCAAGGGGAATCAGTGATTTATCTGCTATACTCAGTACCAGGGACAGAAAAAGTGAAGGGAAAAAAAAAACCTTTGGAATGGATATAACATCATAGTTTCATAAAAAAAAAAAAAAAAAGGGAAAATGTTTATATTGTTTAATGTAATCCATTGGCCATTTTAATCAAATTGATTAAAATGAATTTCATTTCCAATGCAGTTTTATACAATGGTCCTCATTTTTGTATATTATCATATATACTTTTATGCATTGATTCTGATTTTTCTGTTTTAGGCACTATTAATAATCTTGAAGCTATCAAATTCCCCTTGTTCAGGGACTTAAAAGTTTCACAAATCCTATGTATGTTTAGGTTTGAATCATTTCAGAATTTTTAAGAAGAGTGTAACAGTTGATCATAAGATTCAGCTCCTCCATGAATAAAATGGGGGTAGCAATACACACACACACACACACACACACACACACACACACACACACACACACGGGATTGCTGTGAAGATTATGTAGACTAGTAAGTGTCAGGGTAGTATAAGAACTATACGGCACATACATGTGAAATATTTCATTACTGGGTTTGAAGTTACTTCACTTTTTTTTTTTTTTTTTTTAAGCAAGAGAGAATGAACAGCAGAGGGGCGGAGAGAGAGGGAAAGAGAGAATCACAAGCAGGCTCTGCACTATTACTGCAGAGTCTGACGTGGAGCTCCAACCTACAAACAGTGAGATCATGACCTGAGCTGAAGTCCAGAGTCAGATGCTTAACTGACTGAGCCGCCCAGGTGCCCTTATTGCACATTTCTGAAGGAAGAGGTCTCTATTAGCAAAACAGCCCTGCAGTCTCTCTGCCCCATCACTCACTTCTCCCCAGGGGAAAGGAGTGAGTTTTTGGATTGGTGTTCTAGACAAGGAACTGGGTTCTGGCCCTTCTACCCTTCCCTCTTTTGGAAGCCAACTTCCCACCTTCAGAGAGCAAACCTCAGGGTCCATTTCATGCCCAGGATGACCAGCAGTTGTCTAGCGCTGCTCATGGCTCTGAGGGTACATGTCCCAAGTTGTGAGTGCATTATGAGGCAGCCCACTTTTCTAACATGCACACATCATGGTCTGTAATCACACTAACACATGGAAGCTGTTTTTTTGATTTTCATCTGCCATATGCCATAGTTACCTCTAGAATGGAAAGGAAAAAGAGATGGTATTTATTTGTCCTTGCAAACTCCGTCAGAAATAAAATACTGCCATAGAAAATGTAGATGTCACACATTGTATATTGGTGCCACATTATAGTTTGTAATTTATTTCGTAAATGTAAAATAATCCTAAACTTAATCTTTTTGCATGTTGAGCAAACATAATGCTTTCATTCAATTTTCTATTAAAATTTATGATGCCCCCAAATATATACTACACTGAATTAAATATCTTTGTATAATTCATTAATTTTAGATTCAGAATATATCAATTCAGAAAACACATAAACAGGCAATTATACTGATTTAATATGGTAACATGCTTTGACTAGCTTTCCAATATTAATATCATGATTAAAACCTAATCCCTTAATTATATACTGGCTTAGAGTTTAGAAACACTTCCTCACCCGTGATCATTTGATCCTGTCATCTTGTCCTCCATTTGACCAGGTTGCCTGAGGCAAAGGGCTGTAGTCACAGATCACACTGTAATGAGACTGACCGGCTCCTGGGAGAATCCAACTAGCAACATAAGGCTTCCTCGTCTTGTGTACTAACCACTGAACTAAACGGTCAAGAGGGAGACCTCACTGGAAACCGAACTGGGATTCACACAAGAAGTACAGTGCCTTGTGGAGTTGAATTGTAGTCCACTTTCCCTGATGAGACAGCACATCTTATCTAAGTATTGCACATGTTTCTCAAATGACCTAATAAATATTAGAATATCATCTAGGTAAATGAGGTAAATATGTCATTGGAATCTTGCAGGCTTCATAATTAAATGCAACACACCAGCTACCTATTTTCTTTCTAGCAAGCTAAACTTGACTAGCTCAAATCGCCAACATATTCTACCAATGTTCTTTCCTAAGGAAACTGGGATCTGTTCACCTTGGTGAGGGTGGGAGTTGGAAAGGGGAAGGCGATTACCTAATTAATATGATATAGCTTAATTAATTCTGCATCCTTAGAGCATGGATGGAACCACAGATTTAAAATGGAAGATATCAAAACAATCAGGCTGGAACTCTAGAGGGCATGACATTTCATACATCCTTCGGTTCTTTAGGCTGCATCCAATTTCCTGACAGATTCGGGACTTAGAAAAGATAGTTGCTCTAATTGTTGTGGATTTAATGTGGTACAAATATTATGTATAAAGGGAGGGTCAATGTGCGGAGTTTTATTTCTGTTAGTATTTCAGTGGTATGGAATCAAAGTAAAACCAGTTTAGCAAAATAATATCAGGATCTTCATTAGGTTTAGAACTGGTTTTTCCAATTATATATACTTTTATATATATTTTGTTTTCCTACATATATTTTTAAAACTCGAAATGTACTTGACTTATACCATTAGTTTCTGTGGTGCAACACAATGACCTGATATTTGTATATGTATAAATAATCACCACAATAAATCTATTTTCATATTAATCTGTCCAGTTTTACTCTCAATATCTGAAGAACAGGGTTAAAGCATAAATCTCGGTGTGAACAGCACTAAATCTAGCGCCAAGTAGACAAGAGGTGCTCAACATATATTACGGAAGGAACGAAAGCTTGGGCTTCTGTATAGTAATACAAAATCACTATCTAATAAAATTTAAATATGACTATTCACGTTTACTCATTCTTTTTTATATGCCCACTAATCAAGCTTTATATGTTTTACCCTTAAAATTGAATTAGATCAGCCTCTAAAACCTACTGAAAAACCTGGGAAACGTGAGGAATATATGCACTCGTATTTATTAATAAAACTGTTTCTTCCAACCCTGAGATGCACAGATTTTCATCTGTGTGGCCCATTCTCATCACTCATCAGTTCATAACATCAGGCTAATATTTGGCCTAGTATCATCTCCATAGAACATGCACTGTTTGGGGTAAAAATGAAGTCCAAGTAATATCCATTCATTCAGTATTCATTTGGTTGTTGATTGCTTCTTTTCCCTTTGGAGAAGTGTTAAAGAGCTGGAACAGTTATTTTAGAGAATCCTGGACTACGTTTCCCATGAGTCCTGCCTGCCCCCATCTTCTGTCTCAACATTTGTGCCCTTTGGCTCAACAATGTCAGAGAGAAACAAAAAGCAAGAGAGTACCTTAACTTTCTCTTCTCCTGCCACTGTCTTGGTTGTCTGAAGTGAGAACAAGGCACAAGACCAAAAATGCATGGCCATTTTCAAAATACATGACCTGGATTCTTCTAGCATCAGGACAGTTTGTGTACGGACTCCCAACTGCCTTCTACGTTTGTGTACCCTTCTCTGGTTGAAGGGTGATCAATCAACTCCTTCACGTACCACACTGAAACCTGAGTTCTTCTAGTGTAAGACAAGGAGATAATTTGGGCATGGAGGTGCCTTATTTGCCTTTAAAGAACAGTCTCCTGGGAAAAGCCCTGCTGGTAAAATCAGAGGAAAAGCTTGTAACAACAACAACAACAACAAAAACCCCACAAAGCAAACAAAAAACCTACACTGAAACATGCCCTAGGAAAGACAGAATTGGAAAATCTACCAAAGAATACTACCACTACCACTGGCAGGACCGCCCCATCTTATAGTGCGGCAAAAGGATTTACGATTTTTCAGAGTACTTTTCACTCACACTTGATGCCCAAATAAACCTCTCTACAACATAGGTGATGACTCCTCTTGTGAAAATGTCTAACACATGCTGCACTTACATATTGTGCCTAATGCCTTAGCTACTGTTTGTTGAAATCCGTCTCAAAATTAACACACAGAGGACGCTCATAGATGGAAACTCGCTTGTTCTTTAAAACAAAACAGAAAAGCAAACAGAAACAAACACATAGAAGCAGCCCTTTAAAAAGCTGAGCAGACACTTCCTGTCAACTAATGAACAACATTGTACAACAGATTTATTCATACTACAGCTGCAGTTTGATAACCAATTCTGTTTGGAATTTGTGAAATGTCACACAATCCAAGATGTTTTAATTATGTTGCATTTTTTCCAAGACTGCTGATTATAAAGTGAGTGATCAAGAGTTAAATCAACTAAAGCCTAGAAAAGATGTAGAAAGAAAGACTGCTGTGGTGTAGGTACATCAAGCCTGGAATGTCTGCCTAGTGATTTCTGTCTGTGCTTAAATGAGAATACCTCTGATCAATAAAAAATATTCTTCAGTTTTTTACAAATGACTGCAGTTTCTGTTTGACACAGTTCTTCTTAATAGTAACTTTACCATCATCACCATAAAGACTATATTTTTGGACAATATTCACCCATCCCTGAGGAATAAATTTGTGGACGCATATTTTGTAGCATTAAGCGATGCATATCAGATGTGGCACATTTGAAAACGGCAAGGTACATATCACCACCTTTTTATTTAGCAGATTTATTTGAAAGTGCATTGGCCTTTGTGATTCAAAGACATTGTCATTTTAGCCTGATTATACAGAATTACTTTACAGAGGGTAAGTAGTAAGTTATTTTTAGTCTAAACTCTTCAAAGAGAGGTTTATATTATGCTTTTAGAATAACTCTCGTTGAATTTACCCATTAACAGGAAACAGAAACAGAAAATAAGCTAAAAGGTAGAGATTTCACATAATAAGATCAAATGTTTTGTAAAGCTCCACATAATTATGGAGTCAAAGAAACATCAACAGAACCGACTTCATGATAGTATTTCAGAAATTTCTATCTTTTGCCAAGTAGGAAATCCTAAGAGACTAGGACTTTTGCTTGGGAGATGTCTGAAAATACACTTCAAACATCAGTGATAGTCAACTCTTCCGCTGTTTCTTTTCTTTCATTCCAGGGTAAAACTAGGAAAAATAAAATGTGGAAATGAGAAATACTTTCTATTTCCCTATCCAATCTAAAATGCGTTCGATATACTAAGCTTCATTCTTATTTAACTATCCTTAAGAATAAAAACAGCAACAAAAATCATTACTGGCCATAAAATGGGAAATGTACTTGATAATACAAAGTAATGGCAGGTTATAGCAAAAATAAAATCTAAATTTAAAAAAAAAGGAAAAAAAGTTTTGTCATGTTGGAACTGACAGTGATGGAGTCAACAGGAAATCACTTAAAGACAGTCCCATTGAAATTCTGGACAATAACCAGCTATAACACAAGTTACAGGATGTAACAAATCTATCAGTAGGTATCTAATATGTACCATTAATCAAATAACTAGGAAATCAGCAACCGGTGCTATTTTGCCAACCAGATTTGTACATAACATATTTCTAAATTGTAGAAACTTAGGCAATGTCTGTTAAAATAATTCTTGACTACCTGATTAATTCTGAAAATTACTAAAATCAATTCAGGCTAAGTCTTTCCTCATTGAATACGGATAAAGTAACTTCAAAATCCACAGCTACTGGTTGCCATGCAACCTGCTATAGTATTATGTCCGAATAAGCTGGGCTTGAATTTTCTGGGCCCTCTTGCCTTGCTGACCTGATGTTTTGATACTCTATGCGTCTCAGCTAACTTCCATTAAGTAGTGTTTTGTGGGGTAGTATTCCAAGGTTAAAATGATTAAATAACTTTTATGGTTGATCAAATATAAGCCCTTATTATACACACTAGGCAAAACCATACATTTTAATTACTTTGTTATCGAAGATCTAGGTATTTACATTTCACTTTTCAATATTTCTGAGTTTAGCAGACCCTTCAAAAATGCCTAAAATTATTGCTCCTTAATATTTATCATAAACAAGAATGCAGTTAGTATAGGACAATGATAAGTAACATTCACAGAATATCAGATGTTAGGTATTTTTATTTTATGCCTTTGTGTAACTAGCCTAATTTTTTTTCAATGTAATTGAATTAATTATTTGAGGGTTTGCATTATATTTCTCACTTTGCAACCATGCACAAAATAAAGGAAACTGATCAATATTTGATCACAGCTACAGTGCATTAATTCAAAGTTAATTTTCGGTGGAATAACTTCCATTATTCACTTTTGAGAGATATTATATAAGAAAAATATCCAATCTTTGTAGAAAGGGAAATAAAAGATATATTTTAAAATAGACACACACACACACACACACACACACACACACACACACGAAGAACTTCATTATTAAGGAAAGAAGTCCTTCCAAAACAGTATTCCTAAGTCTGTGTTTAGAAAAAATACTGATTTGGCTTCATATTTTACATGTGAGTTGTGAAAATATGAACTATTTCCTTATAAAGAAAGAATCAGAGTGACTAAAATCTCTTTAATAAAATCATCTCTCTTGGAAATCCACTTATTATCAAAATGGAAAGCAATTTAAAATCTAGCCATTAACCTCTAGCACTTATGTAAAAACAGATTTATTAGAATAGAAGAGAAATACCATTTTGGTAATTTACACTATAAATATTTCAAAATAAAAATATTACCTTTCATTTATTACAAAGGAAAGTGAATATGTCAAAATTCACTCACACTTAATTTTAATGGCAAGATGTTCAGATAATTACACCTTATAGAAAGACTGAAATTTGCAATTAAATCCAAATAGATGTAATATTGCTCATGTTTGACATTAGGTAAATTAAACTGCACTTTTCTTTTAAATAACTTATATGTTCATTTTTGCTTGCATACTCCCCAAATCCATTGGCTTAAGGTTAATGTATTATTATAGTGTCTTGCCTACCTCCTCCAGGTCCTCCAAAGAATCTAACAAGAAGAGAAGAAAAAGGAACTGATTTGGATTACATGTGAAATAGAATAAAGTAGAAATATTTTTTCATGGAAAGATATTCTGGGTAAACACATCAGTGTGCATGTAATCTAAACAACATAGACACTGAAGCTTTGTGCTTACTGTTTGCCTAGAGCTAAGTTAGGCATTACTGAAGACACAAAAGAAATGCAAGAGAAAATGTGTATGTTTTCAGAACACATCATGGTATAGAGCAAAGCCTGTGATTCAGAGACCTGAAAATGAATTTAAGGGCCACCTTAACCTTCTCCCCTTGCTTGAAGATGAAACACAAACCCCAAACTGTCAGAGAACCAGGTAGACATTCTTCATCCCAGTTCTTACAAATGGCTCTCAAAATATGAATGATGCAGTAGAGCAACAGTAAACACGATTATGTGCTCCGAAATCACTTTACCCATTCACACTTAGCAATGTTAAAAACCAAACAAATCCACAGCCTGGGTTCCCACTTTGAAATCACGCCACTATCAAGGAAAAAGACAAATTTTAAAATTGTAACCTCAGGATATAAATTTTAAGAAAAATATTTCTAATTCTTAATATCTACACTCTAGGATTACTGGGAAAATTATATTACAGTATATAGCATGAAGTATAAAGTTATGCTGGAGTAAATATAAACCTAAAAGGAGCTTGAAGTGAAAGTTTAAAGGATATATCATCAAACTTTAAATAGGCCTTTCTCTAGCCTAGCTAAATTACCACACTTCTTGATGCTTTTTGCTCCTCATGGCAATTGAAGGCATATGTAATTTAACAGCAGGCCTCAATCCTTTAATAAGCTGTCTTTAAAATACCTTACATGGATTACCTATCTGTAAATCTGCTTCCCATGCAGAATGTGACAGCATTATG
Organism: Panthera tigris; assembly: GCF_018350195.1. Lineage (NCBI taxonomy): Eukaryota > Metazoa > Chordata > Mammalia > Carnivora > Felidae > Panthera > Panthera tigris. Next base: position 50,577,311 of record NC_056676.1, on the reverse strand, counting down.
GAAATTGTTAGTTCAGTAAAGATGCCATGTACCAAAGGGAACCACATCTGCACCCTGTAAGATTATACCAAACATTGGAAGTAATCTCTCAGCATTTATAATATTGCAAAATGCATAATTAAGATTAAGGGCTCACTCTAACCTTTATTATGGTCTGTGTATTTCAAATTTGGGAGGTCGGTAGGACATAAGTGGCACTATAAAGTATCACTGCACGATTGTATCTTTTAAATTATATGAAGTAGGTTCTATCTCTTAGACTCAGATTATCCACTCTGTTTGTCAGATTAGCAGATAACCATGTGTTCACTGAACAGGAAGGAGAGAATTTAAGATGCAAAAGTCGTTTGCTAACTTGAAAATCTGGATATGTATTCAGTTTAATTTTGGATCATCAGACTTTTGGTAACCAAATAGCTATCAGATCATCAGAGGTCATCTATGTCCTGATGTATTTTTCTGTTTTGTGCCTGTGGATTATGTCTCCAAACAGATTCAGGTAAACTACATCCATTAAGTAGAACTATACACTGTAAAAACTTAACAGTTTGTGGAAATTAACAAAGGTGAATTCCTATCAACCAATTATACAAATTCAGGTAGATCCCTCATGAAGCTGAACTCTGAAAAAAACCTCGCTGAATCACTTTGGAAAACTGACTAGAAATGAAAAGGGTCAGAGTCTAATTAGCACTCACAAAACACACTTTGGTCTGACTGATTTTTGTCATGTTTCAGACTAAGGTTCGTTCGAAACCGCACACAGAACTTGCTTGAGGTGATGTTATTTATAGCTTATCAATACAACAAAATGAAATTTAAAAATGTAATTTTAAGTTGTTTTTCCAAAAAATATTACCAAGTTAGAGAATACAACTATTTCATATTTGTGTTTTCTGATAATAAAGAAGTACTAAAAAAAGGAAACAGCTAATGGATACTCTTGGTTCTTCATGCATCTGCCGGGCGGAAAAACATTTATCTGGTAAATTACGGACTCTCTAATTTTTAATAACTTCAGTGGCAAATAAAATAGAAGAGAGCGAGCCTACAGGTGAATGCTCAGACAGAAAGTTCTTTCCTGGTCAGAATCTGATTTTCAAACTAATCAAAAATGAAAATTCTTAAACTTTCTGCTGACTATCCATGTGGAGTGAAAGTCGTACCTTATTATGCAGAGGTCAGAGGTAGGGGACTGAGGAAAAAGGGCGTCCATGCTCACGGAAAGATAACTTAAGTGTTCTTCAAGACTTACTGGATTCAGCAGGCAATCTGTCCTCCTCACTGCCTAAGTGTGACTTAAAACAGTCCTATATCTACAGTGTCCCCTCTGAAGATACCAGCACGGTGTATGGCAAAGACCAAAGACAAAGACCTGGCAGATTCCTAATCTACCTGTTGTGTTCAGCAGAGGTTCTTAAAAAGAAGAGTAGATCCACTTTTGGCCATTGCTATGTTCACAGCAACGATGGTACACTGATACTGAGCCAGTGCAGATGAGCTCCACTTGACCCAACAAGAGTCATTAGAAATGAGGAAGTGAAAATACAATCTAGGTCTCTGAATTAAAGATGAAAAATAAACCAAAGATTCTCTAGAGAGCAAGAAAATCACATTTTTAGGTTATTTCCACAAGCACCTCTTTTTCTCATTTCCACAGTGGAATTGTCTATATTTGGAAAAGATAGCCAAAAAAAAAAAAAAAAAAAAAAAAAAAAAAAAAGTGAAATTATCTAACTTCACTGTAAAGATAACTTAAAGGCATAAATATATGATATGTGTTTCTAGTACAAGTACCTATTTTCTACTCTAACATTTGAACTCTCTAATACCCAGCCAGCAGAAATAACACCATAAATATCGCTATTCTTTGGTTTTAATTGGTGGCCCATTCTCATCATACATGAGTCTGTCATATTTCATCAAGTGTGGTTGGTATTTATGCTTAATGAAACATAGAAATGTGAGAAATGGAGGGGCGCCTGGATGGCTTGGTCGGTTAAGTGTCTGACTTCGGCTCAGGTCATGATCTCATGGCTTGTGGGCTCAAGCCCCGTGTCAGGGAACCTGGAGCCTGCTTCAGATTCTGTGTCTCCCTCTCTCTCAGTCCCTCCCCTGCTCATGCTCTGTCTCTCTCTCTCTCTCTCAAAAAATAAACATTAAAAAATTTTTAAAAAAGAAATAGAAATGGAAACCCAACTCTCACAATCATCCAGATGTAACCCACATCTGAACATCAAATTCAGAGCTAGGCTACTATTCTTTTTCTGATACTGAGTATTTAACTAGCTGGTTTTCATCTGTTAAACAAAAAGAAGAGTTAAATTAAGCTTAAAAACCAATTTCAGGGACAGCAAAACAAAATCCAAACTATTCTTGCCTGATTCAAATATTTTGGTGTAATAAAGACAGAGCCTTCATCTGCAGGGGGACTCTTATAAATATCTTTTACTTTCTTTTCCAAGGTCATCACCCACAACTTTATATTTTCTCAGAAGAAATACTAATTTGATCTAATGCATCATAGGGAAACATAATGCAGAAGGATTAATGGGAATCTTCATTTCTTTTTAAAAATTTTTAAAAATATTTATTTATTTTAGAGAGAAAGAGAAAGAGAACAACTGGGGGAGGGACAGAGAGATAGAGAGACACAGAACGTGAAGCAGGAACCGGGCTGTACGTTGTCAGTGCAGAGCCCCACGTGGGGCTCGAACTCATGAGCCATGATATCATGACTTGAGCCGAAGTCGGATGTTTAACCGACTGAGGCACCCAGGTGCCCTGGGAATCTCCAGTTCTTAAAAATATTATCATATCATTTTTTAAAGAAATGCCCTTATGATATTACATTAACAAATAAGGCAATACATGGGCTCCTGGGTGGCTCAGTCAGTTAAGCATCTGACTCCTGATTTCAGCCCAGGTCATGATCCCAGGGTCATGGGATTGAGCCCCATGTTGGGTTCCATGCTGAGTCAGGGGCCTTCTTGGGATCTCTCTCCCTCTCTCTCTCTCTCTCTCTCTCTCTCTCTCTCTCTCTCTGTCCCTCTCCCCCATTTGTGCATGTTCTCTAAAAAAATAAAAATTAAAAAAAAAATCCCACAAAATAGGGCAATATAGATCATGATTCAGTGCTAATCCTGTGAAGACAGTAGATAAATCTGGATTAAAATTCTGTTTCCACTCAGAGAGGCACCATATGGTTCAATGGGGATGAAAATAGTACCTACCTTAGAGGGTATCTTAAAAACTAAATGAGATATTATATATGTGAATCATTTGTCCTTCTCTGTCTCAAAGTTAATCCGCAGAAGTTAGTTTGTCATTATTGTTAACATGATAGAACACCATTATTGATAGATATATATCTTTGAAATTTGCTCTTAATATAAAGAAATAAAAAAAGATATTAATGAAAATATAATTCTGTAAAATTATAACTTTACATTACATGATCTATTTGGAGGTAAGTTCAACCTCTTCAATGGAAACTCAAGCATATCACTTGGTAAAATTAACATACTTAACTCATTTAAGTATAACAAAAGAGAGACCTAAAGGCACTGAGTAATTTTAATCATATGCTCAGAAATATTATGGGTAATACTAAACATGGACTGAATGCTCATTAACTGCTAGGCACTCTGATAAGAACTTTATATGAAATATCTCAGTTTTCACACAACACTCCTAAGTTACTATTACAGTTCTCATATTACAGATGGCAGATGTGAGTCTCCGAGAAGGAAGATAAGTTGCCCAACATTTTTAATGGTGGGATGATTCAAAAAAATTTAGCCACATTTCCTACTAAGAATCTTTTTTCAAAAAAGTAGCATGCTTGTGATTTTCTTCCTCATATATTTAAAAAAAAATTTAGTATAATTTATTGTCAAATTGGCTTCCATACAACACCCAGTGTTCATCCCAACAAGTGCCCTCCTCAATACCCATCACCCACTTTCCCCTCTCCCCCACCCCCATCAACCTTCAGTCTGTTCTCTGTATTTAAGAGTCTGTTATGGTTTGCCTCCCTCCCTCTCTGTAACTTTTTTCCCCCTCCCCCTCCCCCATGGTCTTCTGTTAAGTTTCTCAAGATCCACATATGAGCGAAAGCATATGGTATCTGTCTTTCTCTGACTTATTTCACTTAGCACGATACCCTCCAGTTCCATCCACATTGTATATATTTCTTAAACCTCATGAGGACAGAAAATTCTGATTTTTTAAGCTTTTTAATGCTATTATTTTACTTTTATATATTTTTTAAAGTTTATTTTTTGAGAGAGAGAGAGAGAGAGAGAGAGAGAGAGAGAGAGAGAGAGAGAGAGAGAAATGCACACTAGCGGGGGAGGGACAGAGAGAGGGAGATACAGAATCCGAAGCAGGCTCCAGGCTCCAAACTGTCAGCACAGAGCCCGAGGTGGGGCTCGAACCCATGAACTGTGAGATCATGAGCTAAGCTGAAGTCGGGTGCTTAATTGACTGAGTCACACAGGCGCCCCATCTATTTGATTTACTGTAAGGGAACATTGAGACTTTAAAAAATGTGGATAATATACCTACAGACATTTAAAATATTAATTGTAGTTAGATTTAGCGGCAACAAGTAAATGTTATAGCTATCTATATAGATAGCATATGGCCAATGATCTGAATTCAAATAAAAAAAAGAGAAATGGATAATAAAGTTAGATTTAGAACTATTATATATAGTTCTTTCCTTGATTTAAAAATTTTGTTATATGTGTATCTTCTGAATCTCAGTGGTTTTGGCTATAGTTTTCTAAGTATACTTTACCAGATGCTGGACATGTAGTGTAGTGAAGGAAAAACAACAAATACACAAACAGAATGGCTGAGCCCTCAGACTAAGAATGTCATTAACACTGTCATCTGCTCTCCTCCTCTGTCCTCTCTTAATTTAGTATGGGACCACTTGCCAGAGGTCCTAACATTCTTGAATGGGGCCACAGAAAATAAAAATTCTGCAGTATCCCTTGTGGAAAAATGCATTTCATTACAGGCATTCTGTCACAATGCTGAGTACCACAGTGTTGCCAAGAACTGGTCAATAACCTGCACCAAAGCACGGAACACTTGACCTTAGACACAGTCCTTTGTGTGAGAGTAAAGCCATTACCCACAGGGATTTGTTGTTTTTCCATTGACTTAACTGTTCATCCAATGAGCACTGGCTCTCCCCGTGGAGGACTACATCAGTATTCTCTTCCTACTACCCATTTCTTTTGCTGCAAATGAGATGTTTATGTAATACTTTTATGATGAAAAAATAGAGTCCATAAAGTAAATCTTCTCCCTCTAATATCCCCACCCTTGTGCTTTTATTCCAGCACAAGAGAAGGGTACTGAGCCCATCACAGCTCAGGTCCTTTCGTGTCATGCTTGAACTATTTGTAGTAGGTGTCCAACTGGCATCTACGTCCCCAGTCTATTTTCCAGCCAGTCCTGCACAATGCTAACATGTTTTTCTGAAACATCATTTTCAAAATAACATTGCTCTGCACAGTCTCCAGCTTTCTATTTATTGTTAAACTAAGAAATCTTTAGCCTAGAATTAAAAACCCATCACACTTTTCCTAGAACTACCTTCTTACTACTCTTTTTAAAATTTTTTACCCCTATTAGTTAGATATTTTGCAGTAATTTTTTTCATTCATTTTTTTTATTGTTTCTTTTGCTGGGCTGTACCTCTTAAGTTTGATGTAATCCCACTTGTCTATTTCTTTTGCTTAGGCTTTTGATGTGATAGCCAAAAGATTATTTTCAAGTCCAGTTTCAAGAAGGCTTTTCCTTAGTTTTTTTTTTTCCTAGAAGTTTCCTAGAAGTCATATATTTAAGACTTTATTCCATTTTGAGTTGATTTTTGTATATAGTGGGAGAAAAGAGTTCACTTTCATTTTTTTGCATGTGGATATCCAGTTTTCTTGACATCATTTTTTGAAGAGACTTCTTTCCCCATTATGTGTTGCTAAGATCAGTTGGCCATAAATGCATGGGTTTATTTCTGTACTCTCTAGTCTGTATGAGTGGTCTGTATATCTTTTAAAATGTTAGCTACTTATTGTTTTGATTACTAGCTTTGTAATATAATTTCAAGTGAGGATATGCAATGTCCCAAGTTTTGTTATCCTTGTTCAATACTGATTTGTCTATTCATAGTTTTTTGTGGTTCCATATGAATTCAGGACTTTTTCTATTTCTGGAAAAATGCCAGTGTAATTTTGATAGGCATTTCATTGTATCTATAGTTTGCTTTGAATCTAAAGTTTGCTTTCATTGTATCTATAGTTTGTATCTAAAGACATAGAGTGTGGGCATTTAAACAAATATTAATTCTTCCAATTCATGAACATGGGATATTTTTCCATTTATTTGCATCTTTTAAAATTTCCCCATCTATATTTTGTAATTTCAGTGTACAATTCTTTTACATCTGATTAATTTAATTCCCAACTTTAAAATTTTTGTTGTTGTTGTTGCTAATGTACGTGGCATTGTTTTCTTAATTCTCTTACAGATAGTTTATTGTTAGTATATACAACCTCCAGTGGTTTTGTATATTGATTTTGGTATACAAGTTTACTGAATTCATTTATTAGTTTTAACAGTTGTGGGAGATATTTTTGTGGAATCTTAAGGGTTTTCTACATATAGAATCATGTCATCTGCAAAAAACAGTTATTTTACTTTACCCTTTATTTAAAAAAGTATTTGAGTGAGAGAGAGAGAGAGAGAGAGAGAGTATGAGATAGGGAGAGGCAGAAAGAGAGGGGGAGAGAGGCTCCACATTGTCAGCATGGAGCCCGATATGGGGCTCGATCCCATGAACCCTGAGATCATGACCTGAGCCAAAATTAAGAGTCCTGAGATCATGACCTGAGCCAAATTGAGTCAGAAGCTTAACCGACTGAGCCACCCAGGAACCCCTTTACTTTTCCTTTAAGATTTAGATGTCTTTTCTTTCTTTTTTCTTTCTTCTTTGTTCTGGATAACACTTCCATGGCTATGTTGAATAGCAGTGACAAGAGAGAGCATTCTTACCTTGTTCTGGGCTTAGGAGAAAAGTTTTCAGTTGTTTCCCATTGATTATTTAGTGAGAGTTTTTGTCATGAAAGAATGATAAATTTTGCCAAATATCTTTGTCTGTATCTATGAAATGGTCTTGTGGTAGCTGTCTTTCATTCTGTTAACATGGCGTATCACACTGATGTTCCTCTGTTGAACCTTACTGATCTTCTTTACTTTCCCATTCATAAACATTCTCCTATTCACAAAGGTACCATCTTGAACACAAGAGGCTTGGTCCTGTTTTTCTCTGTTTGCTTGCAACAGAGCCTAGAGTCAAGATCCCTCTTATCTGGACTTCAGTATATCATATCCATATTGCAAAGGTAAATGCCAATTTCAATCCTTTGGTTTTCCACAGGCAAAAGTTACCTTTTCGTTTTCCATATTCTAATGGGAAGTGTTCTGCATCCTTCATAAGGCATTTAACAGATACTGAATTGAATTACGTACTTATACACACCCCATTTATAGGAATCTGATCACATAATTCATTTATGAAATAACAAAAAGTTAAGGGGGTCTATTATGTGTCTAAACCTTCTATTCCAATGATCTTTAAACATTTTTATGGCAATTACACAGCCCGTGAGCAAAATTTTGAGCATGCATCTTAACATGTTGATATTTATTTAGTACATGAACACCGTACAGTCATTATAGTGCAACATAAATATAGACAATTTTTAAAATATAAAAATGAATAACAATAGAAATTCTAATAATTTCTTTTCACTGAGATAGCCGCATCTGACTTTTGAAACCATGTTCTAGATGCTAGCATTATAAAAACTAATCAAACACTTTCTAAGGCCTTAATTAGTTTATCAGCCAACTACAGAGAATCTTTAAAGAATTAAATGAAACATAACTTGATAAGTACATAATAGATTCATGATTTTATTTCTTTGGCGTCCACTACAGACCATAAAACAGCATGACTTCTACATAATCAAAGTATAATAAAAGTGTTTTTGAATGAATGAAGATTAAACTTTTGCCTGTTTTTTTTTTTTTTCCTAAAGACAGTTTCTCACTGGGGCAGAATTAAAATTTTTATTTTTAAGTTATTAAGAAATAAAAATATGTTTGGATATACTCATCTGAATTTCATAAGAGCTGTATGAGAGAAACCGGGCAGGAGAGCATCATTTCCAGTCAATAACTCTATGCTTCTGATGCGCCAGGAACAATTCTGGGTACTAGTGAAGCAACAGTGAACAAGTAACTCAAATTGCTAGCTTTATGGCACTTGCAGCCCTGTGAGGGGAAGTAGACAATACAGAAGTAGAACACTTAACATGAGATTTTCAGACAGTGAAGTGTTAGAAAGGACACAAAACATTGCAGTTCAAAAGGAAATTATTTGGTAGCTGTGGGAAAGAAGATGGTCCAAAAAAGTGAAGGGGTTCAAAAAAGCCTCCTGGAAGAGGGGCTATTTGAGATAACCCTGAATGAAAGAAGCAAGTATATGTGAAGAGCAGGGGAAAACCATTCATGAAAGGGTGCAAATGAATCAAGGAAGCAGGAACAAGCTTCAAGTGTTTCAGAAACAAGAAGGCTAATGTAGCTGTGGGGTAGTTAGCAAGGTGAGGGGAACAAGAATATTGATCAGAAGCTTTATGAGTCAGATGGACTGGGGTCAAATACCATTTCCTCTGCCTATTAGCTCTGCGACTGGAAAAGTTACTGGTATGTAAAAGATTAATGAAATTCTTTTCCCTTTTGTATGTAAAATTTACCCCAGTAATCTGGTAAAAGTTGAAGTTTTACCTATGTTATTAGGCAATATTGTCTATGGAAAAAATGACCACTGATTGGTAAATTGAAACTCAGCTGGAAGGAATATGAGTAAACTACTGAATACCTGATAAGGAGACCAATCTGTGGGCTTCCCAGAGTTTGGTGACTCTTGTAACTGACACGTCCCTGGAAATTCTGCATATGAATTATTATTATTGTTATTTATGTGAGACAGAGACAACATGCAAGTCGGAGAGAAGGACAGAGGGAGGGAGAGAGAGAGAATCTTAAGCAGGCTCTATGCTCAGCATGAAGCCTGATGTGGAGTTCGATCCCATAACCCTGGGATCATACCTGAGAAGAAATCAAGAGTTGGAGGCCCAACTGACTGAGCCACCCAGGTTCCCCTGCATATGAATTATTGTAAGAGATAGTGGTTCCTGTGGGTCAAGAGGCTTTAGACTCAGGGCTACCCCCACAAGTGGCAAGCTGAGTCTCACTTCCTTGCACTGAGTTGCCACATGGGGAGAAGAGGTCTCCTGGGTAGTTAAATGCACTGGTGAATAGATTGCTGGATAGACCCCTGGAAGGACTTCCACTGAGGAGAAATCTCTAGCACTGAAGCTTGTGATTCCCGACCTATACCCTTTGCAGAAGATTGGCACCAAGTGTGGCCTATGGTAGTTTTCTAAGACTGAAGTTTTAGACCCTGGTGATAATTGCATGCTAAATCTCTTATTTCCTCAACTGCTAGATGGGTAATAATAATAGCACTAGCTTATTTTGAGGATTAAACAAGGTACATCATTGTGACCTAGCACTTTAGTGGGGCAGACATCAATCATGTAATTGCAAACTAGGAGTTACGTTTATTATTGGACTTATTATGTTTTCACAGATGAGGAAACTTAAGTGTAGAGAGATAACTGCCAGACCAAGGGTGAGAGAGCTGGGCAATGTCAAGGTGAAGACCAGAACTTCTCTCTGGTCTTCTAGTTGAAGTCCATGTCATGTGCTATTCTTGCACACAAGTTTAAGGCTACCCAGGTTCCTCTGGGTGTTTTGTGGTGTGCAGGATACAAAGATGGCTAAAATCTCAGAAGTGCTCTCATTTGGAGGGCATTGGAAGGGTAAATACAGAGTTTCAAGAAGCTGATGGGATGAATCATCTGCTTCACTTTTTCTTTCTTTCAATCTGCATTCTTTAGATCACTGGCAGCCTGTTTCATCTAACTTGCAGGCACGTCTCCAGGTTAAAATGGAAACTATGTCTCTCAGTGCAATAATTTATTTGACTACCTGCATATCCTTAAGTGTTGAAGTTAATAAAAGATACCAAACAGGGTATTCAGTTTTCCTCTAATCATTATTTTAAAAAAATGCTACCCAAAAGATTCCACGACGGAGCATTTATCACAATTATCATCTTCATTCTTTACCACCACACCACCACCAGCAGCAAGAACAACTTACTCATGCGTCTGATGAATGGCTTTCAACTTGTTTAGCCAGCAATAATGACAGAACTGTAATTGTTGGCCAAAGAACTGCTTTGTTAGGAGAATCTTAGTAATCAAACCTTAATAACCCAGTTATTTCCATCAATGAAGAAAAAAACTGAATTGTATTTAGTTTCCATGTCAGCCACAGTGCTTATAAGAATTTAGTGCTTGTTATAACTTTTAAAAGACCTTTTAACTGGTGAGGGTATTGTAACAATAAAGAAAACATGAAAGAGAAATATTCTAACATTTGAGCTAAAAATGTATTGAAGTTTCCAGTTCCTTTCAGCAGTAACAAGGACATCAACATCTAGGTATGTAGTATGTATGTATGTATTTATGTATTTAAAGTATGATGTGCCTTTGGCTGTAACACAGGGTAGGAGGTACAGAGTTAATTGACCTGGTTGAGGTCATGAGAGAAGACTTCCATGAAGAAGTCATGCTTTGCCTAAGAAATGAAGGAAGAGTAGAAGATGCTTAAGAGTAAAGAGTGGAGGTGGACAGTGAGACAGAGGCGAGTATATGGGGATAAACAGGGATATGCAAAAGCCCTGGGGAGAGCCTGACCCTTACGAAAAATGAAAAAAGGCCTGTTTAGGGGAAGGACAGTAGGTAGGATAGAGTCACCATGGAGGCAACATATTTGAACACTTATGAGTAATTTCTTGGTGATGGGCGTGCTTATTTTTATAATCCTTACATTTTAAAGTTCTTGGTTTAATAATATTTCTAACAGTAATTTATATTTGCTATGTATATTTGCTATGTATGTGACACACATTTAGAATACTGTCACATATGCCTGAAGATCTACGCTTATTGTCTGAACTTAGAAAATAATGCTAATTCAAAAATATAGACCTTGAAATAGATACATTTAGATATAATGTATGTTATACATTTTTATATGTATTGTTTAATATATATTCATATATGTATATAAAATGAGAATATATAACATCTTTGTTCTGATGAGCTCCAAATAATTTTCTATGCTCCTAAATTTATTTTGAACAAAATAAAGTATGACTAACCCATAGATCTAATAAAGTTATAGAAAATTTAAATGTCTTGATCAAAATTTTATGTTCTTTTCTCTCACTAAACATTTCATCTCTTCCATCCAAAACACCTGCTTAATTTATATCATGATTTTGCTTGATTAAAACCAGTTATAATAATTTTCACAATTAATAAAATGACATTTTAAGACTGTCATAACATTTACTTTTGCCTTTTATTTTTTCCTTGTTTCTTCATTATCTATGATTTTTAATAGTAAATTAATCAGTGAAACCCTTTTGATCTCCTGATACATATCATCAGAACTCCTGATCAACTTCTACTTAATCATTCTAATATTCTTTTACTGAATTTTATCATAAGCCATATTTATAGGCTCTTCATAACTTAATAATTTTCCATAACTTTCATTATTTTAGCTAAAACATTTTAAAGTTGAGTAGTTCAACCATTTAAACGTTATTGATTCCATCTACTTTTCAGGTTATTTATGGGTCCACTTTCTTTCTAGTATTTCTTCTTCACCTGATATAATTGTAAGACCCCTTTGATTCCACTTACCCCTTTTAGCCAACATTAATTCACTCAGCTTTATTTTCCTTCTTGCCCTTTCTAGCCCTTAGAGCTTAAAAATTTATATTCAATATACTATGCATTCTTCTTTTATTTCTTTTCCCTCTCCATTTCCATAATGTGTGCTTTTTATATTCCTTATCCTTGATTGATCCTTCCATGCCACATCCTTCATGCAGATAAATTTTCACATATTTCTAATTCAACATAGTACTTAGAAGCATGTTCTAATTTCCTTCCTGCTCAGGAACTCCATTTCATGATCCAATTTTCTTCTGATACTCCTATTTCACTGCTTCAGATTTTGATGTCCATTTTTCATATTTCATCCTTTTCTCACGTATATATTCCAAATCAGAGTCTACAAAAATCTCGGCGTTAGGTAAGGTATTTGAGTAAGGTTTGATATCAACTTGACACATACCATGGAAAAACTAGGGTAGAAAAATATATGTATAGTTCTGGGTCTTATTTATAAACTTTGCATCTTGCTCACAAGTGTCGAGGCAATTTTAACCCAGTAAGTAACCCCTTGGTTTCTTGACTTCTTCTTCTGGTAGTTTGTGGCCAGTGGGATTTATTAAAAAAAAAAATATTTGCCAGTAGTTTTATATCCACCTCACTTGTCAAGCTCTTCTTGAATATTTATAGTTTTGTAATAATATTCATTTTAAGTGGTGTAATAGTTATCATAGGCTAACTGCTATAACAAATGTACCCCAGATGTATGTATCATGGCTCGAACACAATACTTATTTACTATACTGCCCTGGGGAGGGCAAGAGAGTGGCAGTGCGACCTTCTTCCACAGAGTCATTCAATAAGAGGTGGATGGTGACTCTCATGTCTTCAACATGTTGTGTCCAAAGTCACCTTGTGCATCATCTCCATTTGAGCCAGAGAAAAAAATAACATGAAGGAGCATGTGGCCTGGGCTTGGCACCCAATGCTCCCATGTACATTGCACTGGCAAAAACATCACATACCTGCATCTAACTGCAAGGGAAACTGGGAAATTCGATCCACCTGAAGGAAGAAGAGGGGAGTCTGGATTTTGGTGAGTAGCTAGCAATTTCTGCCACACAATGGAAGGAAATAATTTTTTTCTAATTACTGGTAGAGATTGTAAATAATAAATGTGAAATGGAAAAGAGGTAGTGAAAATGAAAAGACGTGTGGTGTGATTAATTTTTTTATAGATAAACTTTAAAGCTGAATATTTTTATGATCACCCCATACGCGATTTAAATTTTTTTCTCATCAACATTATATGCTAAACATGAATGCTAAAATATTATAAAACAATAGGGAGGAAGTAGTTGCGTGTTTGAGAAGCAGGTTTCCATACAGGACAGTTTCAAAGACCTAAGCATGCAAATAAAAAATGAGGCAAACCATGAAATGTTTGGTATGTTATATTACCTAACATGCTTCAAACATGTGTTGTTGACTTAAAAAAATGAGCACTTTTTTTCCATACCCTAATGCCTTGCACATGAACCCAAAGAATCATTTAGGAAATTTCACACAAAAAAAATGCCTCCCAAAATACTGTTCCCAAGAAGTACTATTAGTGTTGATCTTTGAAATTATGGAAGATGCAGGATTAGTCTGAGAGAAAATGGAAAGAAAATTATGATGTAACAAAAAAATCAAGTAATTGGTACTTTGATAAGTGAACTGGCTACTTAATTGTCTTGGTTGGCAGGTTGAATAGGTTCTGATTAACGCGTTTCCATAACAATGGAAAACTGACACATCTAATCTTTAATTAGAGTTGCCCCCTACCTATCTTACAGAAATGTTGTGAGGACTAATGAGATAAAATACATGAAGTGCTCTGAGCTCATTTGTACTGAACTATAGAAAATCAATAAAGTTTAAGGAATATATTACCTATTATGATCACTATGATAGCCTGGTTTCCCAGTTGGCCCTGAATTTCAGTACAGCTCCCAATCAAAACGGACTTTTTTTTTTTTTTAACATTAACTTGGAAAATCATACAGTCATCTGAAGCTGCCTGGAGGGTCTACTTTATTTGAAAATAATAAAATCTCTGTGTTATTTCAAAGATGATAAATTCACGGAGTCTGACTTTGCTTTTGTCTATTTTTATGAAAAATTGAGTCTTAATGTCCCAAAACGAAACATTCTTTTACTTTTTAACAAATACAGTACCAGAAACATATCAACTGCTTTGCAATCTTAAGATGATAAAGGCATATATTTTTATATATCTTACTTGAGTCAGACTATATACCAACTTTCCAAAAGTGGAATGCAAAAGTTGCAATCTGCCTTCCACTCGGTTTCAAGACATGATAGAAAAGTTGCCACAAGACTGACTAAACTAAAATAAAATAGATACCAAGGCATTGTTGGAAAAAAATCAAATTTGTTCCTTATAAGTTTGTCACAAAAATATCACTTGTGATAAAAAAAGAGAAAAAAATGCTTCTACTTTTGAGTAGAAAATATTTTTATGATTGAAAATGAAACATCGGTAAGCAGCCTATACATTCACAATAAATCAGGACACTAAAAGATTTTAAAATTTCACCAGGACATCATGATCTTCCCCTTCCTGGGTTTTTCTACGTGGTATTTATTATCACCTGAAATGTTTTATATTTTACTTGCTTAATAAACTAACCTTATAGAAATCCATAGTCGTATGATAGCTACCAACCACATGTAGCTAATCACTGAGGTTAATGACAATTTAGAATCATTTCCTTAATCTCATTAGCTACATGTCAAGTGCTTAATAGCTAAATGTGGCTACTGGCCACCATACAGGACAGTGAAGAATAGGACATCTCCATTGTTGCAGAAGCATTGTCTGGACAGTGCTTTCAGTTAGCAACGGGTTTTACTCCAACAAATTTATACTGATTTTAGTCGTTAAAACATAAAATACAAATTATTCACAAAAGGGGTTTGAAATTGTAGTTTCACGTTGAAACCACGTTTCTCATTAAATGCACGATTGCAGATATTTCATAATCATCAGTGTGAGTGATAAAGTTCCTAGTGAATAAAGAATTCCTGAGTGGACCCAGCAATAAAGAACCACAAACTTGTTTGCTAACCTCAGCAGGTAAGTTCTTATTTTGGTAGAGTTGGAGGGCATCAACTAGAACATCTGGGATAGGGTTATTCACTACTATGTATTTGGACTTTCTGGATGCCAAGCTTTCATGCTCTCCCAGCAAGAAAATTTTGCGGAACCCATTTACAGATGAGGAAACTGCTAGTTGAGGAGAGTCAGTATCCACCATAGTAACGTTCCTCATTCCTGCAACTGTAAAGATCACACTCCTAATTTGGCTGTTTTAACTACATTGGCAATTTAACCACATTTTCATTGGGATTACTCCGGTTTCAACTCATCCTGAATTTTTAGCATAATAAAGTGGTAGCTTAGAGATGACCTAACAGCTGCCTATTAATTTCAACCAAATTGCAGTACTTGCTTTTGGCTCCCTGCCACCTTTTCCCCTCCCCAACGTCCTGGCTTTGCAGGAGTGTTTATGCTAATATCTGCAAAATTATCTCACCCAACAAAAGCTGATCTCTCAAGGCAAATTTTAAGTCATGTTTAATGCCTCAACTCTCATTTTCCTTTTAAAAATCTTTTTATGGCTTTCCTTTCATAGAGTAGCTAAATTTATAATATACGCATTGCATATCACTATCTCAAGTCCTTTGTGAAACAAAGCAGGGATATATAGGCATATGCGACCAACTAGGTAAATAACAATCGGCTAAAGTGGTTGCAATATTCAGTATCACTTAGTTGTTCTGAAATCTGATAAATAAATGTGGCCTCATACATCCCTGGCCAGAGGACTTGTAAAGAGGAGGAATTAGCTCATTGATGATTTCTCTATAAGGCTTACATGATGTGCTGTGAACTCCTCTGTGTCATGATGTCCTCAGTGTGTTTTCTGTTCATTGTCATATTCAAGTCAGAATGATACGTTGATTGATTCATTCACTCATTCATTCAACACACTTAATAGACACCTGGCATACACTGGACACTGCTAAACACGGGGGTACATAAGTGAACACACAGTACTTGATTCCAAAGAACTAAGAATAGAGTTACAGTGATAAATGCATTCATTGGCTATAATTTGGTAAGTGTGTTGATAGAGACATATAAATATTAGTTTAGGTCAGAGAAAGGGCTCCTAATTCAACCTGGAAAAGACTGTGTAGGCTCCTTGGAGAGGATTATCTTATTCTAGATTGTTAATAGATGAAGAAGAAACTAGGAGAAAGAAAAAGGCAGCTTTCGTGATTCAGGTTACATAGGGTATCATGAGTCATGCTAAGGAAACCAGAAATGTTTTTGGTGAAGAAGAAGGGAAGATTGTCAAAGTGTATGTGTATGTGTGTGTGTGTGATAGTGTGTGTCTGGCAAATGGCTGCCTGTCTGTGCACACATGCATGCGGACATCAGAACGTACACGGTGGGTAGGTAAAGTCGCAGGAATAGCCTTGTGGTCGCCCACTGTAGAATTTCTCTACTTTTTCCCTTTCTTATTCTGAAATTTCTTTCTCGATTCACAAGGCTTTTGGAACAATGGTGATCACTTTAGAAGTGCAAATTCCTATTCGAGAACTGATCTGCAGTTCGCATGGGCATCAGAGAACCACTGCTTTTCTGTAGTCACATGCCAAAAGGGGGCAGGGAGAGGGACTTCATAGTTTCATTCCAACATAGGTATTCAAACAGATTGAATTGAAGCCATACACAGGAGGACACTCTACCAGTATACTACTCATCTGGGGTGGGATTTAAAGAATCCCATGACAAAGACTATTAGGCCTCCAAACCTCAGCTTTCCACCCGCTACTTAAGGATACAGCTAGATTACACTTCCAAGCTTCTGTTGCAATAGGTATAGCATGTGATTAAGTGCTAGCCATTTCTCTCCTGGATTGTTGTAGTTTTCTAAATGATTTCCCTTCTTCTGTCCGCGACCCCCCCACCCCCCGCCTCCGGCCCAATTCTCTACACAGCAGGCAGAATAATCCTATAAAAATGTATAAATCTCTTCATGTCAGACCTTGCTCCAAATTCTCCAATAATTTTCCAACCTTGGGGCACCTGGATGGCTCAATCAAACGTCCGACTTTGGCTCAGGTCATGATCTCACAGCTCGTGAGTTTGAGCCCTGCATAGGGCTCTCTGCTGTCAGCACAGAGCCCACATTGGATCCTCTGTTTCCCTCTGTCTGCCCCTCCCTGATTTGCACGTGCATGCACTCTCTCTCTCTCTCTCTCTCAAAAATAAACATTAAAAAAAAGCATTTCATAATTACCTATGAGAACCTATGATCTCCCCCCACCACAACATTCATCTGTGACCTTACTGTCTAAAATTCTCTTAACTCCCAGGGGCACCTGAGTGGCTGTCGGTTAAGCGTCTATCTCTTGGTTTCGGCTGTCACTATCTCACAGTTCATGGGATCGAGTCCCACGTCCGACTCTGCACTGACAGTGTGAAGCCTGCTTGGGATTCTCTCTCTGCCTCCCTCCCCAGCTAGTGCTCTCCCTCTCTCTCTCTTTAAATAAATACATAAATAACCAAACATTTAAAAAGAATAAAATTCTCTTAACTCCCTAGATGATAGCAATACTGACTCCTTTGCTCTTCCTCAATTTTTTCCTCTGTGTTTAGAACAGTTTCTCCAAATGTCCATCATGGGTCACCTCCTCACCACTTTCAGATTTCTGCTCAAATGACACCTCAGTGATGAGGCCAGTCCTGAACTCCTTCCTTAAAGAGCAGACTGACACCTACCCAGCCAGCCACGTTTGTCTTCCATTCACTGGCTCTCTTCCTGGCTTTGTGTTTCTCCAGTATACTTAATACAAAATGACAACAGGATCTAGCAATAGGATCTAGCTGATATTAATCATGCTACTTGTAGTAACTTAGTAGGTGAATATGTAGGTTTCATTGTTTTCCTCCTTCTAATTTCAGTCACTCCTTGCTGTGAGTTGTCTGACTCTACAACCCTCAGTTTTCTCATGTGTAACTGACTCCTTCATTTAGCCCTTTAGCCACTGAGAGGTTACTTTGTAGCAGGCAGGTTAGCAAACAAGGGGAAGGAGTAGTGACTGGGAAATCTCTCACAGGGTGATCTCCCTCATGGAGCTCAATCCACTGAGGAAGGTGAATGACAAACAGTTATTGTAAATGTGGTGAGTGTGGAGTAAGAAAACATGAAGTGCATAGAAGAGTGGTCATGGAGTCGAGATTATACCAACTGGTTTCTTCTAAGGTCCCTTGCACTGTAATGATCTATAATTATGTTTACTTCATTTTATTGAGATAAAGTTGGAATATAAAATTATATAGTTTTCAGGTGTACATTATAATTTGATATTTGTCTACACTACAAAGTGATCACTACCATAAGTCTAGTTACTATCCATCATTACTGAGCATCTTACCCATTTTATCTACCCTCCTACCCGCTTCCCCTCCGGTAACCACCAGTCTGTTCTCTGTATAGATGAGTTTGTTTTGTTTTGCTTGTTTTGTACTTTAGATTCCACATATAAGTAAAATCATAAGTTATTGTCTTTTCTCCATCTGACTTATTTCATTTAGTATGTCAAGTTCCATCCATGTTGCTACAAATGACAAGATTTCCTTCTTTCTAAATGGCTGAGTAGTATAGCATTGTGCATGTGTGCATATGTGCATGTGTATAGTATAGCATTGCACGTGTATGTGTATATATCTTACACATACCATATCTTCTTTGTGTACACACACACATGCACACACATACACCATATCTTCTTTATTCATTTGCCCATCGTGGAAGTTGCTTCCGTATCTTGGCTACTGTAAATAATGCTGTGATGAACTCAGGGGTGTATATTTCTTTTCAAATTAGTGCTTTCATAGTCTTTGTTTTTTTATTTTTTTATTAAAAACTTTTTAATGTTTATTTATTTTTGAGGGGGGGCGGGCAGAGAGACGCTGAACTGATTGAGCCGCCCAGGTGCCCCCTCATATTCTTTGGATAAATACCCAGAAGTGGAATAGCTGGGACATACGGTACTTCTGCTTTTAATTCTTTGCGGAATCTCCATATAGGTTTCCACAGTTATTGCACCAATTTACATTTCCACTAACAATATATGAGGGTTTCCTTTTTTCCACATCCTCTCCAACACTTATTTCTTATCTTTTTGATAATACCCATTCTAACAGATGTGAGGTGTAATTTCATTGTGGTTTTGATTTTCCCTGATAATAAGTGACACTGAATGTTTTTTCAAGTGCCTGTTCGCCATCTATGTGTCTTTGGAAAAATGTTATTCAGATTCTCTGCCCATTTTCTAATTAGATTGTTTGATTTTTTTTTTATTGTTGAGATGTATGACTTCTTTATATATTTTGGATATTAACCCCCATTGGTTAGATGATTTGCAAATATCTTCTTCCACTCAGGTTACCTTTCATTTTGTTCATACTTTCCTTCACTATACAGAAGCTTTTTGGTTTGTTGTAGTCCCATTTTTTTATTTTTGCTTTTGCTTCCTTTGCCTTTGAAGTCAGAGCCAAAAATATATATCATTAAGACCAATGTCATCTATGTTTTCTTCTAGGAATTTTATGATTTCAGGTCTTAAATTCAAGTCTTTAATTGATTTTGAATTAGTTTTTGTGTTTGGTGTAAGAGAGTGGCCTAGTTTCATTCTTTTGCATGTGGTTGTCCAGTTTTCCCACCACCATTTACTGAAGAAACTGGCATTTCTCCATTGTATATTTCTGCCTCCTTTTTCATAAATTATTTGACAGCATATACATAAAACTTGATTTTATGTATACACACACACACACACACATATATATATATACTTATACTTATACACACACACACACACACACACACACACACACACACATATATATTTCTGGGCTCTATTCTGTTGCACTGATCTATGTGTCTTTTTATGTCAATATCATACTATTTTGATTATTTTACAATTTTGTGATATAGTTTGAAATCAGGGAGCATGACTTCAATTTTTCCCTCCTTTCTCAAAATCACTTTGCTATTCAAGGCCTTTGGTGGTTCCATAGGAATTTTAGAATTATTTGTCTTAGCTCTTTGAAAAATACCATTGGGATTTTGACAGGAATTGCGCAAGAATCAGATTTGCTTTGATATTTTAACAATGTTAATTCTTCCAATCCATGAACTTAGAACAGCTTTCCATTTATTTGTGTCTTCTTCAACTTCTTTCATCAGGGTCTTGTAGTTTTCAGCATACAGGTCTTTGACTTTTTTGATTAAATTTATTCTTAGGCATTTTATTCTTTTTGATGCAATTGGAAATATGATTATTTTCTTAATTTCTCTTTATCATAGCTTGTTATTCATATGTATAATACAGAAAATTTCTGTATATTTATTTTATACCCTGCAACTTTACTGAATTTATTAGTTTTAACAGCTTTTTGGTGGAGTCTTTTGGGTTATCTATAGAGTATCATGTCATCCACAAATAGCAACCGTTTTACTACTTCCTTTAAATTTGGATTACTTTTACTTCTTTTTCTTGCCTAATTGCTGTGGCTAGGATTTCCAATACCGTGTTAAATAAAAGTGGTGAGAATGGGCATTCTAGTCATGTTTCTGATCTTAGAGGAAAAACTTTCATCTTTTCACTGCTGTGTATGATGTCAGCTGTGGTTTTGTCATGTATATAGCCTTTACTGTATTGAGCTACATTTCCCCTATACCCACTATGTTGAGTTTTTATCATAAATAAAAAATTTTGTTATTTTGTTATTTTATCATAAATAAAAAATTTTGTTAAATTTTGTCAATGCCTTTTCTGCATCTATTGAGATGATTAGGGGTGCCTGGGTGACTCAGTCAGTTGAGTGTCCATCCCTTGATTTCAGCTCAGGTCCCCATCTCATGGGTTTGTGAGTTTGAGCCCTGCACGGGCTCCATGCTGGTGGTGCAGAATTTGCTTGGGATTCTGTCTGTCTCCCTCTCCTTCTGCTTCTCCCCTGTTTGATCTGTCTTTCTCAAAATAAACATTAGTAAAAAAAAAAGAGATGGGCATATGATTTTCATCCTTCATTTGTTAAGGTTGTATATTACACTGGTTGATCTGTAAATGTTGGACCATCCTTGTGCCCTTCAAATAAATTCCATTTTGTCATGGTATATGATCCTTCTGATGTATTGTTGAATTTTGTTTGCTAATATTTTAAGTATTTCTGTATCCATATTCATTAGGGATATTAGCCTACAATTTTCTTTTTTGTGTGTGTGGTGTCCTTGTCCAATATTAGTATCAGGATAACGTTGGCCTTGTAAAATGGGTTTGGAAGCATTCCTTCCTTTTCAGTTATTTGGAAGAGTTTGAGAAGCATAGTTATAAAATCGTTGAATATTTGGTAGAATTCACCAGTGAAGCCATCTGGTCCTGGACATTGGTTTGTTGGGATATAAGTTTATTTCTGACACTATTCATTTAAGAGAGAAAAAAAAGGAAGGGACCAGAAAGGGAACGAGGGACCTAATAGTTATTCAATGGCATACTGTATCACTGAACACTTACCAGAAGGTTCATCTCTAAAATATATCATGCCATTTGCAGCCACGTGGATGGAACTGGAGGGTATTATGCTAAGTGAAATGAGTCAGGCAGAGAAAGACAGATATCATACGTTTTCACTTGTATGCGGATCTTGAGAAACTCAACAGAAGACCATGGGGGAAGGGAAGGGGAAAAAAATAGTTACAAACAGAGAGGGAGGGGGGCAAACCATAAGAGAGTATTAAATAGAGAGAACAAACAGGGTTGATGGGAGAGGGTGAAAATGGGTGACGGGCATTGAGGAGGGTACTTGTTGGGATGAGCACTGGGTGCTGTATGTAAGCCAATTTGACAATAAATTATAGTAAAAAATAAAATAAAATAATGCTAAAAATAAATAAAATAAGGTAATTATTACTCTTATTGGATTATTGGGAATCCAATACTCAGGTGGGTATTGTTATTCCCATTGTAAGACAGTAAATTGAGGATGGGACTTACAATATAGGCACACAATCACATACTGTATCACAATACTATTTGTAATGTAGTCTAGGGACAACTGCTACTGTTCTCCCATAAAATAAGGAGGCTGTAGCATAATATAAATCAATGCACTGCTTCTTTTCTCCAGAAACTCTTGCTACAAAAAACCCAATGTTGTTTGACCTAAACAGGATGTTTTGTAACTGATTTACATTTCGCATATTCTATAATAGAAAGGGGTAAGGGAGAGTGGGATTGTAGTGGGTAAGAGTCAGCATAGCACGATGGATTCTGAGAACTGGCTGAAATGCAGGAGGGCAGGGTGGAATGTGAGGAGACAGGGTGGTGAAAGATATAGCTAGAGAACCAACAAGGGATCATGTAATTAAAAGATTTTATATGGCATGCCTAGAAATTTGACCCTATTTTCAGAACAATGAGAAACAGAGTTTTGGCTACTCTAGAGAATGCTCTGGCCATACTTGATTCGTTATTTTAATTGTGTGTGTAAATTATATTTTCATATTCCTTTACAGTTTCATTCAGGTTTTAGTGGTTGTCTTATCTATTTATATAATTTCTTAAATAATAAATATGGATATCAATGCTTTGTTACATTGGTGGTAAATACTTTATATAGTTTGTTGTTTGCATTTTGATATTTTTGTGTGATTTTTAATGCCTTCAATAAATGACTGTTCAATGAAGAAATAACTTGCTTTTTGTATTGTAAGGATATAGTTATTATTTGGTTTAATGAAGCATTTTACAGACTCATAAGTCTTTGATAATTGATGAACATATTCTAAATGCTTAAAGTTTATCAAGAATTCAGACAGTTTTCTTTTCTTGTTGAGAGGACTGATGATCCAGGTAATCTCACTGTTAGTTCCAGTTCTTCTGCCGTATCACTGACCTTGAAAAAGGTACTGAATCTCTCTGTTTTCCTTTTTATCACATGCAAAATTAGGTAATACTACATACCCAATTCTGTCTGCCCCATGGAAGATATTAAACAGATGAATGAGAAAGTAGGTAATGACATACATAATTAGGATGAGGTATAAAATATTCCCTGCTCTTTGAAGGAAGATGTTATTAATTTCAAAGCATCATTATAAATCATAATTTATTCCTGCTTGCTTAAAGCAAGGGAACAGGGGGCAACCCAGTTCAGGTAGCAAGACAAGCTTTTCTTATTTCTGTTTATCCTCTTGTTCCGTTTCATTGAGTTTTATCATTCTTTGAAATCCTAAAATGGCCAGGGCCCTGTGGTAGGTATTTTCAATCCATTACAACATGGTTACCTCATTTAAAATTCATCTGTAACCAGGACCTACCGGAAAAGAAAATGGAAGATTTGAAAAAAAAAAAAAAAAAAAAAGATCAACAAAAAGGTAATGTGGTATTGGAGCCTTCAGAGGTTGACACAAAACTCCTTTTCAAGCTAACACGAATAACTTTTGAACATGTATTTTACTTCATAGTATTCTTGTGAATCATCAAAAAACTGAGGGAAAATGTGGTTTAACAGACTGTCCCATAACAAAATTTGGAAAACAATTATTATATGTAATTCACCTTAACAATTATTTTATGTAATTCACCTTATAAAATCTTGTTACACCCAATTTTTGAAACGTGGGTCAACTTAAGGTCTAATGAATAAAGTCGCTCGTATTTTTCTTTAAAAAGAAATGTACAAAGTACCAAATAATCATTATAGATTTAGTGTGTGTTTGTTACAAAGTATTTTTATACAAATTATTTCATTAAATCTCTATAATTCCATTATGTAACGATTATTATGAACATTTTAATGCCCAGGGAAATCACTCTCACCCAGTGAATTTCCATGATCTACACAAGTTTAAGAACCAGTATTTGAAAGCTGGTTTTCAAGGTCCAAATTGAGTGTGTTTGTCAAGAACACTACAGCTAAATCTAAACGGGATTTTATAAACATCAAAGGTGACAAACTCAAATGCTTACAGGGACTAGACAGGCCACAGAAATGTGCAAAGCAGGCCAGATGGGGAATGAAATGAACTGTAACAAAGACTGCTATCTGAAGGGGAAAAGGTTGTGTCATGGCCTTTAGTTGCTTTAATTGGGGAGTAGTGTTGCCAAATAATCCTGTTTCTACAGAATCTAAATTTTTTTTTCATGTAACATCTTCTGACGTTTTTAAATGACGGCAATAATTAAAATTCACGATGAGTAAAAGATAACACATCTGCAGGCAGTGCATAGAGAATAGACCATCAGCTGGGACCCTCCAGCGTACCTGTTCCTATTTGGTAAACAAATGAGGAAAGCTATCCCATTTTACAGACAAGGAAGCCAGAGCTGGAAAAAAAAAAAAAAAAAAAAAAAAAGAGTTTGCGATTTACTGAAGGTCACCCAGGCTAGCAAGTGACAGCAATGTGAGACTCAAACCTCACCAGTTACTCTTTACGCTTCATTTTACTGCCTTGTTTATTTTGTGAAGTGTCTAGAAATCGGAGGAAATCAAATTATTCCATTACACAATTATGTGCTTCTGCCCCACTGCGTGATGATGTGTGAGCCAACAGCACAACACTCTGCTGTCCAGACGTTTCACAGCTGCCACGGCTTGAAACAGAGCTGGGGGTGGCTTTGAGTACAAGTGCACAGGAGTAGGACTCAAAGGGTGCTTACCAATGGGGAGAAAAGAGGAAACCTGAGGATGAAAATGGACGATTTCCAGTTAGAATTACCATATTGTAATTCTGTTAGTTATCAGACTAAGTACACAGCAGCTTATCTGACAAGAAATTGTCCTTATGGGCATGATTTAACCTAGAGATGTCTGATTTCCTCATATGTGGTGTCCAGATGGTCCTTTCTGCTCTATGTTGAGACCAGGAGGCATAAAGGCCATTTCTAAAACAGAGACAATGAAGTAAGTGCAGCCTGGAAATGCGCAAGGCTGGTCAACATAATGTACTCAATCAGATTATATTTTTAAAGCTAATTCCCTATTACTGACATAGGCAATTGATGAGGGGAAAAAAAGGGTACTATTTTTTAGTGATTTTGCTAGAGGTGCTCTTACACATGACTAGGAGCTGATGAGATAGATCCTGTGGTCATGTAGGCTCTGCAATAAAATATGGGAAAGCAAAAGGAGGGCTAACAAAATGAACCAAAGAGAAGCCTAATGTTCTGTTTGAGAAATGTTGCATCTTCCTTTCGATGCAGAATTAATTCTGTGCCACACTTCAGTATCTCTTACATACTATTGACAGGAAGCGTCGGTGTGTGAGAAGGAAAATGGTGTAGAGAACTTGGCTGAGGAAAAGCCCAACGGTAAGTAGTCCACACAGGATGGAACACATAAGCCACACAGTAAATAATTAAACAGAAATCTTCTAAAATGCCCTGTTTATGCGTAACTTCTTACAGGCAGCTCCAAATTACAACATTGGCTATTTGCATAGGATATTACAGAGCCATCTATCACAGTATTCAAGAAAAAGAAAGTACCTCAAACGACATTTTTCTCATTTGGAAGTACAATAACTTTGTAAGTTAAAATTTGGAAAGCTTCCCAGTTTTCAGCAGTAAAACGATAATGCTCGACGTATCATTTTAAAGTGGAATCTCCTAGAAGTTAATTCAGTTGACAAGGTCACATTTAGACGCTATTTTTTTCTCTTATGTTTTGCACTCAAAATAATTCCCAAATCCTATTATTCAAGCACTGGAAGTTACCATAGCAATTCATATGTCTGCTCATACTCAAGGTACCTCTGAGATAGAGAGCTACTTAAAAAACAAAAACCAAAAAAAAAAAAAAAAACCAAAAAACAAACAAACAAACAAACAAAAAAACCCAAAACCTAACCTTCTGTGATACCGATCATGGAATTCATAGTGTTTTGAGAAAGGGAAATAAACCAGAGACACCTAGTTGTTGGGTAGAATTGTTTCATTTTAGCAAAATCTTACTGTGAAGATTTAGAATAGTGCTGGATTTGAGGGCAAACTCTGGAGCTGGCATGCCTGGGTTCAAAGCCTCATTCTTGAAAACAAAAATTTTAAGCGTTTATTCATTTTTTTTTTTTTTTTTTTGAGAGAAAGAGAGACAGAGTGTGAGCAGGGGAGGGGCAGAGAGAGAGGGAGACACAGAATCAGAAGCAGGCGCCAGGCTCTGAGTCTGAGCTGTCAGCACAGAGCTCGACGCGAGACTCAACCCCATGAACAGTGAGATCATGAGAATAGTGGAACCGAAGCCGGAGGCTCTACTGACTGAGCCACCCAAGCACCCCAAAGCCTCATTTTACCACTCACTTGCTGTGTGACCTTTATATAACTTCTTTGTACCTCCATTTCCCCCTCTATAGAAAACAGTATCTACCTCAAATGCAGTATTTGTGAGGATTAAATACATTAACATTTGAAAGTAATTATCACACAGCACCAAGTTCATAGTAAGCGTTATGTAAGAATTAGCCTTTATCTTAAAGAAAGACATGTTTTCACAATAGAAGATAAAATATATTTTCAAAGAAGAAATTTTAAAGATATTTTATAAGAAAAGCATTGAACTTGAAATCTTATGGGGATATATTTGAGTTAAGCTGTGTTTTTCTTTCGGTAGGGAGAAGAAAAATGATAGAGATTCAATGCAGAATATCTAAAATTCCTTGACTGGGAAAAATGGTACACCTTTAGTATTTTTTCTGCATTTAAAGTACAATACATTATGATTCCTTTTGTACCTCTTTCATAAGTTTCAGATTTTAGAAATGAATCTATTTGAAGTATATCCAAAGTTGTTAACATTTTGATACATCTAAGGCACTATGACTGGCTTAAAATTTCCTTCACATAAATCAGTCAATCCTAGGTAGTCTTTGTTTTAACTCCTAACTCTTTTTTTAGAAAGTAATCATGACCTAAGACATTTTTTTTCATAACAAAGCATCAATTTTCCCCTTTAACTTATGAAATTTATTCTCTCAATTCCAATTTCCATTGGTTTTGCCCATTTTGCCATGTTGGTTTTTTCAAATATTGCTCTTACATATTTAAAAATATTTATTTTTAAATATTAGAACATAATCAACAGTTTATTTTTCCATACATTTTCACCCAACTTCTTTCTTCAACAAAGCAGATAGAAAGAATGCTATGTTAAAATAGTCCAACATTCTTATGTGCTTATGTGCTTCAGGTCGGAAACATTCAGAACCCAAATTTCTTTTCCATGTGTTGAAATAAAACTGATGTTTTAGGAGAAGAAAGTAAACCTTATTGATGTTTTTGAAAATGATTTAACTTCAATACTGTAGTTGAGGGTGTTTCTAGTTAAGCAGAGAGTGTTACTTTACCATTTTGGATTATCCCATACAATTCAAATTTTAAAAGCACTGTACCTAAGTCTCTTGATGGTTCAAGAACATTTCTTGAACCTTGGTGGCTTTAAACTATGTAAATGCTACTGAAGAGAAGAATTATGAATCCATGTTATGGTCAAATGGTCAGGATGTTTGTTTAAGTGAAAGACCATTTGTGGCTTCTGGCTATTAAAAAGCAGAAGGTATTCTCCTCTTCCTGGTCCCAGATTCTTAGAGAACACAGTACTTAGGTGAGAGATCTTCAAAGACATAATGGCTTCTGCCCTGTAATTTAGATCTCTGTAAATTTTGCTAGCCTGGAGGCAGTATGTAACAGTTAAGAGTTAGGATATCAGATTACAGAAAAACCTACCTTTGAATTCTGGCCCCACCTTTTGCTAAATGTATGACTTGGGAAAGCCCCAGTTTTTACATCTATAAAATACTAGCGATAGCACCTAGTTCCTCATAGATGGTGATGGATTAAAAAAAGAAATTAAAAAATAAAAAAACAAAACCCACACACACGTAAAGTCCCTAAGAGAGAGTGCAGTTCACAAACTTAATAAACAGTGACAAGGGTTTTCTATTACTATTTATTTCTAGTGCTGTAATTTCTAGAGACCTGACATTTAGATCTTCCTGCTTTTTTTCTTTCTTTCCAATCTCTGCCTCTGGAACTTGTCTATTTATTTATTTACAATCTTACCTTTGTCCACAGGATTTGAGACCTCAAGGGCTGAAAGTGGTCCTTCCTTCCTTACAGACAGGGACCACTGCTCAACCTCATGTGCCGGCCCCGTGCGGGAACCAGTTGGCTGAGGCCAGTGCTTTAGTCCAGGACTTCAAAAGGGGCTTCTCTGGAAGACTGACACTGTATGCTCATCCACACTCCCCTCTGTTCTTTGCTTGAGAGTAGAGTCGTGGCTATCAGCCTGGCTCCCCTTTTGGTTATAACTTCTTAACTCTGCTCTTCGAAATACCTTCCCATTTCCTATCTTCGCTAATAGCGCTTTTTTTTCCACCACTGTTGACTTTCTCAAATTCTCAGAAGAAAGCTTCTTAACAACCTGGATGCGTACATTTCCTAATCGTCAATAGAATGGACATGTCTTTCTAGCCAGAGGTCAAGTATTGATGGTGTGTAGGTCACAATGGCCCCAAAGATACCTTAGAGCAGTGATTAAACATTTCTTGACCACCAATGCCTTTATCTGGGTCATGAATTTTCCAACTTATATTCTGACACATTCCCTCCTAGTTCTATTCCTTTACTCCCACAGTCCAGTACGTTGCCTGAATCACCTGCCTGATCTTACTCGGGTTGGTGTCCTGCCTGGACACTGACTCAACAACCTGACAGAGTTCTGTCAAGTGGGGAACATCAATAACACATAAGCTATCCATCGCTATTAGATTTGCTCAACCAGGGGTTCTAGAATTAGCATGCTGCCCGTTTCTGGTGCCCAAATACATGGGTTTATCCTGAACCACAGTCTCTGGCTTCATAGGCTTTGGGGCTATGAAGGGCGTACTTCCCTTTGACCATTGTAAAGGCATATGTAAAATGATTTCCTCTGAACTTAATCTCTGTCTCATTCTCCCACCTTCTTCTCATCTCATGGCCTCTTTTTGAGCAACTAAACCAGGTTCATAAAAGTCATCTTATGACAGTATGTGAAATCAGCCTATATCTCATCCACCAACACTGCACACCTAATGTATTTCTATTAGTTTGTTGTTTTGTGGTTTCCCTCTATCATTACTAGATGATTACATATGGAATGCCTTTAAAAAATATGATGCAAGGTATGGAACAAAAAGGCAATGAGGAGAAATGAACAATACAAACGAATCCATTTTGATTTCCTCCTTACCACTAAACACAAGACTTGGTTTCTTCTGAAAGATTTATGAGGCTTCCTACCATAAAGGAGGCTGGATTACAGCTATGCTTACTTTATAAAATGAAATTCTGCCATCATAGGCAAGGGTTCATGGCTGTAATTATTTCAATGATCTTCCTAGTCAATGTGTCTTGCACAGCTGAGCCAAACTCTCCTTTCACAGGCAGGCAGGCCATTTCATAAGAAGTCTAAAAGCTCCCACAACTTTGTGTGACCTTGCATCGAATAACACTGGAAAATTGATTTGGCTCTAGTAATAAAAGACCGTCTGCATTATCTGCATTCTAATTATAATTAATATAACCAGGATAACTGCTGTATTATTTACGATTAGAGCTATGGTGAGCACAGTGTAATAATAATCTGCTACATAATTTTTTATTGATCTGATGGCTTTATTGCAGAAAAAACAAAATGCTACACCACTGCATAACTAAAATTGCCTTTCTTGACATGAGTGTTTAGACAGAGGATTTCATTTAACATTTCTTTTATCTGATGAAATTCTCATAGTTTAAATATCATAATAAGTGTGATGCTATGGGATCTTTCAATTTTCCTCTTTGAAAAGAACCGAAGAAGAGGCATAATTCATCCACCCAGGTTTCTCATTCTTTACTTACTGAGTATCATTAATTCCCTGACACAAGAGCCATCACACATTTCATTAACAGGAATGGAATAAACCTGAGAAAGAAGGGGCTTTCCTTTAAGGGAATGCTCTCTCTCACCCTAAATAAACTGTGGATAATACAGAACGTCGTATAACTGTAGTCACAGCATTAGTGTATTTTTCTTTAACAGAAAGTTAGAAAGTTATGCTTTTAAAAATGTTAGTTGAGATTTTTAGGAGTGCAGAGATCTTTATCAACCTAGGTAAGAGTGTTTACCATTCTCTACCCTGTTTTAGGGATGAAAGCTTACTTCAGTTATATCACAAATTGGAAAACATCTCATACAAGTAAGTGAATGGTAAACTTTGGTAAAGAAGTAAACCTAACAATTCTGAATCGTCAGATTTCAGCAGGACTTGCCAAGTCATGCAATGAAGATTTGTAATTACCAAAAGGATTAAAACCTGACAATCACTTTTTTAATGTCTAATTTTAATAAATAAATGTTTAGAATACTGAGTGATGAAATTATAAACACTATTGTGTTTACAGTTGGTTAGCTTTGTAAGACTTTGGAAAATCAGCAATATATAATATATAATTTTTACAGTCCGTTTCACCTATGTTTGCATTTGTCAATCAGGCCTTAAGATACTTAGCTGCTTCTATAATATCATGAAATAGATTTTAATCTCCATGCAGTATTTTGAAAAATATATTCACATCATCTTGCACAGATTTATAATGAGTTCCATGCATGTTATCTCAGTTAATCTTAACAATAACAAATCATATAAGAGAGGAAACACAAGTATTTCCTTTTGACAGGCATAGTAACTGAGGCTTGAACAGCTGGGATGTAGCAGATTCACATCTAACACTTTTACCTCCTGATCTAGGATCCTGAATTTTTCTTTAATTTTTTTAAAGTTTGTTTGTTTGTTTGTCTATTTGGGGGGGGGGGGCACAGAGAGAAAGAGAGAGGGAGAAAGAGAATCCTAAGCAGGCTCTGTGCTCACACCATGAAGGCTTGATCTTCAACTGTGAGGTCGTGACCTGAGCCGAAATCAAGAGTTGGGCACTTAATCGGTTGAGCCACTCAGGCACCCCTGAACATTTTCTATACAACATGCACTTCAGTGATTTACTTGAGTTTATTTGGGTAATCGGTGCAATGATACCTAGTCTCTACAGAACAGATCTGAATAATAGTTGTATAAAAATGCATACTCTCTAAGAGGAGTCAGTTTAAGAGGTCCTTTATTATTTATTTTTTTAAGTTTATTTATTTTGATAGAGAGTGCCTGTGCACAGTGTGTGTGTGGGAGGACAGAGAAAGAGGGAAGGAGAGAATCCCAAGCAGGCTCTGTGCTAATAGCACAATGTGGGCTCGACCCCAGGACACTGGGATCATGACCTGAGCTGAAAACAAGTGTCTGATATTCAACCGACTGAGCTACCTAGGTGACCGTAAGAGATCTTTTTTCAAATGAACATCATCATCATCATCATCATCATTCTGGCGCTGACATTTACTGAACCAGAAAATAGTAAATGTTATCTCATAATAATTGACATGTGAAAAAAGCAAGGCTTAGGGAGAAATTAAATAATTTGTTCAATGTCACATAGCTAGCCAGTGGTAGACCAAGGCTCTGAACACCGATGTATATGAAATCAGAGTTTGCCCTGTATGTATTATTTCATTTTTCTTGTGTTTCAGCTTTCCAATAATATATCTTATAGAAACCATCTTATAACTGTTTCAACAAAGAAATAAACTCAAAATGTATTTCTTTTATCTTTGTGGTTAGGAAAGCAGTAACAGAAGCATTAAATGAGTTGTCACAGAACCAGTGACCCTCAGAATCCTCATAGGCATTTATATTAGATTATTTGAACATTTTAGAATATTGTGTTAACCATGCCAACATGAATGATCTAAAATGCATTTGAAGATTATACCTTTGTGTGGATTTCGTTTTCAACTTAATTATTTGTTTACTAAGAAATTAATCTTTGTTGGGAGCAGTTATAAAGTATGTATTTTTTAGCCAAAAATATGAGGCTTGATCATAAATGAAGTTTAGATAAGACGTATAATTAACAAACTCTTTAGTGTACTCTGTAAAGTTACTCTTTACTGGTAAAGAGAGGAAGGGAGGGAGGGAGGGAGAAAGAGAGAGAATTATGTGCTATTTGAAAAAACAGAAGTACAAATATAGAAAATTGTACTTGATTTTACCCCTGGCACAGATTTTCCTCTTTCCAGCCCCTCTATTACTGTCTTAACAGTGAAATAGTAGCTAGAATGAGATAAACCTCGGAATGACAAGTAGTGTTGCGTTCCAAGTGAAGCTTTTCAAAAATTTCCCCTCTGTGTCATTTCCATTATTTGGATGATAGCAATCAGAATTTTAAAATAACTCTCTTTGCTACAATAAAGCAGATCAAGTCCATGGTAATTTTTCCTGAAAAATGTATTTTGGCCAGACCAGTACGGTAATAGGAAAGCCAATGTCCATGCCTTGCTGTGCTAAACTGTTTCTCCCTGAAATATAGGGCTTAGGTTGAACAAATACGTAAAATATAATTATATGGTATATGCCTTCAATCTTTATTTTCATTTAACACAGGTTTTTAAATGTTTAAAAATCTGCTATTACAATAGTATTTAAAATTCTCTAGAAGTTGTAGCCAATGTAATAAGGCAGGAAACAAAAATCAGAACTGTAAAGCCATAAAAGGTGACAAAAAGTCATTATTCAGAAATTATGATTAATTAGGTAATTATTTTTTATTTTAAACAAATTTTAAATTAATGTTTATTTATCCCCAAGACAGAGAGACACAGAGTGTGAGTGGGAGAGGGGCGGAGAGAGAGAGGGAGGGAGACACAGAATCCAAAGTAGGCTCCAGGCTCTGAGGTGTCAGCACAGAGCCTGATGCAGGGCCTGAACTCATGAACCGTGAGATCGTGACCTGAACCGAAGTCCAGCGCTCAACCAAGTAAGCCACCCAGGTGCCCCATGAGTAATTAGATAATTATTTATATCAGACAAAAAATATTTTAAAGATTAACAGCACTCATGTATCATTACTAGAGAAAAATGTAATTGCTACAAAATTTTATTCATAATTACAACAAAACTACTCACTATATGGAAACAGTTTAATACGTGGAAATATTTTAACAAGGTAGATATGTGACCCATGCGAAAAGATGTATTGATAGAAATCAGAATTTACCAATATAAAGAGAGTTAAAATGGAGAAAATATTTTAATGACAATTTGCTTCCAAATTGATTTATAAATGCAGTGTAATGTTAAACAACATCTCATTAAGTATTTCTTTTAGAACTAAATAAAATTATTTCTTAAAAAATTTTTTAATGCTTGTTTATTTTTGACAGAGAGAGAGACAGAACATGAGCGTGGGAGGGGCAGAGAGAGAGGGAGACACAGAATCCGAAGCAGGCTCCAGGCTCTGAGCCGTCAGTACAGAGCCCAACTCGGGGCTCGAACTCACGAACCGTGAGATCATGACCTGAGCCGAAGTCGGATGCTCAGCCCACTGAGCCACCCACGCGCCCCAAAATAAAATTATTTCTTTAATCTGGTAGAATAGATGAAGATATCTAAAATAATTTTGAAAAAGAATAATGTAAGGCAATATGTTAAAACACCATAAAGGTATAAAATCAAATCACTATGATCTAAAAATAAGGAAAGATGAAAGTATAGATAGAATCGACTGGTCTAAAAAGAACCTAGAATGTATTTATTTGGTAGATCAAACAAATCAGTTTGGGGAATGTTTCACTCTTCTAAGAATAATTATTTGGATCTACACTTTAAACCATTTACTGACATAAATGTAAGAAGGAGTGAAACTCAAAATCAGTTTTAGAGGGGCATTAGAGCATAGACATTAAGAGATGACGATTTTGCTTCCATTTCTTTTTTTTTTTTAATTTTTTTTTTTTAACGTTTATTTATTTTTGAGACAGAGAGAGACAGAGCATGAACGGGGGAGGGGCAGAGAGAGAGGGAGACACAGAATCGGAAGCAGGCTCCAGGCTCTGAGCTGTCAGCACAGAGCCCGATGCGGGGCTCGAACTCACGGACCATGAGATCGTGACCTGAGCTGAAGTCGCAGGCTTAACCGACTGAGCCACCCAGGCGCCCCATTTCCATTTCTATTTTCTCTCTGTGCAAATTCTACTCTCTGGGCTTCAGTTTTCCCAGCTATAAAACAGAGATAATAATAGTGCCCATTGCTATAGGGTTATCGAAAGGATTAAATTGGTAAATATGTGAAGTGCCGAGAAAACTGTCTGCTGCACAGTAAGAACCCTAGGAGTGTTGGCAAGTTTGTTATTATAATTAATAATACCATTACAGATTAAAGAGTTACAGTGATTTTCTTAAGTAAAAAAGAACTGTTAAACTATTTATTAAATCTCCAAATGTGAACAGTCTTTCCAAGATTTACAGGAGGCAAATAAGTTGTAAATGGAATGATCTATATATTAGACAACCTCAAAAAGAAAAATTTCACTAATTAAGAATAAAATTTTCAAAGAAAAAAGTTAAAAAAACAAAAAATAAAATTTTCAAAAAAAAACAAATTGAAAAACTTAAAATTAAAACAACAAAAAATGAGGAACTGTAAAATAACACTCAACATATTCATAAATAATAGATTACATACAAAAAAGAAAAAATACAAAAAATATTTTATTACTATTAATAGAAAAAATTGAAGAAGTCATTATTTTAACCTACTTCAATACCAAAGATTTGTTGTTTTTTTTTTTTAAATCGTAATACTTAAAACTCCCAAGGGATAGAGAATGTCATGGTAGTGAAACATGTACTGACATATTAAAATACTGTATGGCAAAATACATGTATCAAGAAATTTAAACATGCTCACTCTTGAGACACTATAGTAATCAGATCTTAAATATGAGTTTCATAAAAGTAGCTAGTTGCTATAGATCTATTGCCAATATATCAATACTCAGTTTACCAACTGAAATAATGAATGCTCTCAAGCTGGTTTATTTTCAAAATCCACAGTAAAAAGATTTTTTTTTACATTTACTCATTTTGAGAGAGAGGAGAGTGAGAGAGAGGGAGCATGCATGAGTGGGGGAGGGGCAAAGAGACAGAGGGAGAGTGAGAATCCCAAACAGGCTCTGCATTGACGGTGCATAGACAGAAGTAGGGCTCAAACTCACGAACCATGACATCATTACCTCAGCCAAAGTCAGACACTTAACCAAGTGAGCCACCCAGGCAGCTCCACAGTAGAAAGATTTTTAAAGGTAGCCTTAGCCTCCATGGTTTATTTTTTTTTCTTAATTCTAATAGTAAGATACAGAATTTACCCAAGGAGTAAAAAATATGTCATCTAGTAAAA
The DNA here is from genome assembly GCF_018350195.1 of Panthera tigris. Classification (NCBI taxonomy): domain Eukaryota; kingdom Metazoa; phylum Chordata; class Mammalia; order Carnivora; family Felidae; genus Panthera; species Panthera tigris. The sequence continues at coordinate 50,541,972 of NC_056676.1, read as the reverse complement.
CCAAGCAATATATACTTTAGGAATACACACATATGTGATAAAGCTATTTTTTTATAAAGTATTTTTTCATAAAGATTTTATTTAAAAATTTTTTTAATGTTTTATTTATTTATTTATTTATTTATTTATTTATTTATTTATTGGCAGAGCACAAGTTGGGGAGGGGCATAGAGAGAAGGAGACACAGAATCCAAAGCAGGCTCCAGGCTCTGAGCTGTCAGCACAGAGCCTGACACGGGGCTCAAACCCATGGACTGTGAGATTATGACCTGATCCAAAGTCGAACGTTGAACCGACTAAGCCAGCCAGGCGCCTGATGATCAAGCTGTTTTTTAAAGGCAAGGGAAAGGGCTGATGTGTAAAAATCAGAATGGAGGTTCATTGCTAGAAGAGGGAGATTTTAGAGAGGAGGATGTGACGAAGATAAGTATATACATAAATGAATGTCCTTCTATAGTTCTGGTTATTTATCTGGATGGTGGATTCACGGATGTTTGTTGTTTTTGCTTTGTAATTCATATATATTGTGTGTTTGGTGCTCGCATCACATGTAAAATTATATATTTTTAGAAGGCACAGAAGAAACGGTATCTCTTATTGGGATATAAAAAGAATAAAATCCAGCACAATTTTGGCTCTGGCCTTTGTTGGATACATACTGTCAACCCAGCTAATGCCACTTCTGTACACTTTCTTCATTTACCAGCAGCTTTGGGCATTCTCAAAATTCTTCGGGAAAAAGAGCTCCGACAACTGGTAGGTGATTTCATGCAAAATGTTTCCCACCGTTTGTTCCCAGCAACTGAAGAAGTGTCTGGCTAGTTGCACGGGAGTAGCAAGAAAACAGTTTTGACAGTGTTATCATGGATGATGTACCCTTGGTTGGGTGCGCTTTCAAGACCTTTGCTCCTAGAGCTGTAGTCCCACACCCATCAAAAAAGAGGAGAATCGTATTTGTAAATATTGCCTGAGGAGCATAAGAGGATTACGGTTACTGACCTCATCATATTTATCAAAAACTAGGTCCTAAGCTGATGGATCCAAATATGAATACAATGATGGATTCAACCCGGTTTTTACAAAGCAATCCTGATTTATTCTCTCTCTCTCTCTCTCACACACACACCCTTTATAAAATAGACAGACAAAATAAAACAAAGGAAAATAATATTTAACGACGTCCTATAGTTTGTGAGCATCATCATTCTATGTATTTTTTTAGGCATTTGCCCCAAACTAGGCATTACACTATGTTATTTTAAAAACAAATGAAAAGTAGGTGAGTCCATAACAGGAGGCAAAATCATGTGTCTGGAATACTTAGTAATGAAAATTAAGGTAATGAGAATTTTAAAGGGAAAGAACTTGAATACATTATAATGTTTTATATATATTTTAACTGAAAATTGTGTATGCACATAGGGAGTCCAGTATTATTTGCATGGCCCTAATTTTACTAAATCTCCCTAAAGATTTCCTAGAAATTGGACATAATATTTGTTTGCAGTAGAGAAATTTTAAGAGTAAGGTAAGTATTGGGTGCCTGGGTGGCTCAGACGACTGAGCTTCTGACTCTTGATTTTGGCTCGGGTCATCATCTCATGGTTTGTGAGATTGAGCCCTGCATTGGGCTCTGTGCTGACAGCGTGGAGCCTGCTTAGGATTCTCTCTCTCCCTCTGCCTCTGCCCCTCCTCCATGCTCTCTCTCTAAATAAATAAACAAACTTAAAAAAAAAAAAACTTTAACAAATGTTTCAAAACCTAAGTATTGGCATAAGTAGTTCATTAGTCTTTTCCCTCTATCATATGGTACCTACACATCCTGAATATGGTCTTCAGGTTGTTGAGATAAAGGATACAAAAATGCAATATTTACATAACTTGGTCTTTCACAATGGCCAATCAATTATGACAATACATTTTCTATTGACTAATTTGCCAATTTGAGCTTTCATTCAAAATCAAAAACAGTCATTAACCTTCTAAAGTCTGCTAGGTTTTTGAATTCCAAAAAAAGTTACAATGTGATTCTTATCCTCTTAGCACCAAGTTCAGTAAAGAAACTAAAGTAATTCTGTGTCAGTATCATAAGGAACGCTAGAGTCATAATGTCACAGTAGTGCAATATTTGGGGATAAGAAGAAACAATCTATCTTTGCTGAGGATTAAGTATATATAATTACTTGCGATGATTCATTCTTTAGCAAAGTTAACAGGTTTGATGAAATATCCATAAGACTTCAAATGTACTTTCTAAAACCTAGGAAGTCCAAACCGATTACTTTTATAACTATGGCTTCCATCACGAGCAGTTTTTGTAATTTTGAAAAGAAGAAAGAGTTGAAACAGCAGCTGTGGACAAAGAACGTACCCCACTTTTTTTTTTTTAAGGAAAGAATAATTCTACTGCCTGAAGTACTCTTTCCCGTTGTAAGAAAATGCAGGTCAGCAAAACCAGCATACTGAAATGTCAGCTCAGTCATCTTTCTCCACGTCTGCCCCACACTGTCTGCTGCTCTGTAAGGTAGAAAAAGCTAATTTAGTGGCTAGAGCTAAATTAGACTTCTTAATTGACATTTCACTTTCATCTAAAATTAGGCCAGAGCGTGTTTAAAAATCCTTTTTATTTTGAATGAATTGGAGAACAGCTTGTAAAGGCTTGTAAAGATCAGAAGGGGTAGGGAGGGACAAGGCCAGCTGAGCATTTTCCCAATTTGGAAACTGCTACCGAAGGTGTGTATTTCTAAGGGAAGCCAGTGGCCTGTCTGGGCCTTGAAGTCTGAATCCACAGCCTGTGAATTGCCCCTTCTCAGATTCCTTCTATGTGAGCTGTCACAGTGATTCTCAAACATTTTGGCCTCAGGGCTCCATTACACTCTTAAAAACTGACGACCCCCAAACCTTCGGTTTATGTGGGTTTTACCTATTACTATATCAAAACATAAGCCAAAGCTAAGAAATTTGTAAAATGCGTATTCATTTAAAAATAACAACTAATAAGCACATGACATTTCACCACAAAAAGAAACTTTTTAATGAAAAATAACTACATTTTACAGAACAAGTAGTGAGAAGTAGTACTGTGTCACATTTTTGCTAATCTCCTCAACATCTGGCTTTCACGGAAGACAGCTGGATTCTCATATCTGCTTCTCTGTAGTGTACTGTCCGATGCTGTTTTGATTGAAATATATCAAAGAAATCTACACTTATGTAGATATGTGGTTGGAAAAGAGAGAAGGATTTTAGTTAGCAGCCTTTTCAGATAATTTGGGAATTCTTCTTTGATACTACACCAAAATTCAATAAGTGTTATATTCTCAAAATTTTGTTACTGTGTATTTATTATGGAAAGGCAGAGAGAGACAGAGCATGAGCAGGGGAGGAGCAGAAAGAGAGGGAGACACAGAATGTGAAGCAGGGTTCAGGCTCTGAGCTGTCAGCACAGAGCCTGATGTGGGGCTCGAACTCACAAACCCGAGCGGAAGTTGGACGCTCAACCGACTGAGCCACCCAGGTGCCCCAACAAGTATTGTATTCTTGAAGGTGACTTACAGAGTAGAATCTGACCCTACATAAACTAACTTTTCATAGTCTATCGCTTTAAATTCATTTTTCTGTATTGTAAATGGATGCTGACTGGATCTGTTACCAATGTTTAATGTATTATTATATGCACTGATTATTTTGGAAATATTGGTCTACTGAGTTACAATGATCTTTCAAATAATGGCACATTTCATCATATAACATCAACAAAATCACATTCATAACTATCAACATCAATCTACCAGATAAATTGTTAAGTTATTAGAAAGCTGTCAAGTTCATATAAATTTCCAAAATTCTAATTTTTGCTTTAAAGCTTGACTTTATCATTGGTAATAAATACTGTCAGTTGTTCTCCTTGAAGCAATATTTACTTCTGAGAAAATATCTGCCAAATACTCAAATATAAATAACATACTTTGTCAGACATTCTTTCAAGCAAAAGTAGTATTCTAATGTTTATTTTTGAGAGAGAAAGAGCATGAGTAGGGAAGAGAGAGAGAGAGAGAGAGAGAGAGAGAGAGAGAAAATCTGAAGCAGGCTCCAGGCTCTGAGCTGTCAGCACAGAGCCCGATGAAAGGGCTTTAACCCATGAACTGCAAGATCATGACCTGAGCCAAAGCCGGACACTTAACTGACTAAGCCACCCGGGTGCCCCGCAAAAGTAGTATTCTATGAAAAAAGTAGTTAATTTACTTTTCATTCAAGTATCATACAAACTTTTTTTTCTGGAGACAACCATGGCACTTTAGTATGAAACAAAAGTGCTTAATAGGTATTTCCAATTTGTCAAACAGAATATTAGAAAGACACATACTCAAGGGTTTAGATTTAATAAAAGAATTAAATTCTGTTGCTTCATCAAGAACACTATTTTTCTTTAACGTGTATTTATTTACTTTTGAGAGAGAGAGAGAGAGAGAGAGAGAGAGAGAGAGAGAGAGAGAGAGAGGAGACAGAATCTCAAACAGGCTTTGTACTCTCAGCGCAGAGCCTGATGCAGGGCTCGAACTCATGAACCATGAGATCATGACCTGAGCTAGAACCGAGAGTCAGATGCTTAACTACTGAGCCACACAGGTGCCCGCATCAAGAACATTCTCAAGTAGCACTGTCTTCTTTTTCGCTTGTTGTAATTTTGACTGCCTGGTGGAAGAATACAAGTCTTCTAATAGTTTGGTGCCACAATCATGACTCATGCTGAAGTTCCAGGAGTTTCACCCACCATTGCCTCTGTCCTATCAGTGCAAATGCGAACACAGTGGAAGTGTGTAAATAACATCTCAGTGGTGTAAAAATAGTTTGGCTCCATGATATTCTGGGAAATGTTTTAGGTACCCCGGTTGTTGGTGGACCATACTTTCAGAACTACCAGTCTATCTGATGACCCACAGATGGAGCCAGCTAGCTACATTAGTATACACAATCTACAAAGTGATTTTCAAAATAAGAGCTTGCGAGGATGGGGCACAGGGAAAGGAAAATGGGGGGAAGAACTGAATATCAGAATCTTGCAGGTGGTGCATTTTGGGCAAACTCTTAGCAAATCACTGTGATAGGAAGCTGTCCTTTGGAGGGGGTATGTTAGGATGGGACAAAATGCCATGAATCTTAGCTATCCTTCCTTTAATCCAGACACCGAGTTGCTGTTTCTTGATTGTATCAGAAAAAGAAGTGCTTTATTAATTACTTCTCTTTCAAAAAAAAAAAAAAAAAAAAAAAGCAAGCTCTGAACAATGGGACAAATGGGCAATAGAGTAATGATAGCACTCTCGATCCATAGGCCTCAGAGTCACCTACTCCATCCCAAACTCAAACTTCTTCCAGAGATTTGCTGTTAAACCTAAATATTGCCTATGGAGGCAAAAACAGTGATTCAAAGAAAACCAACTCTTCATCCTAATAAAATCTCCTTAGCTTTAAATTATTATGATTCCTTATCTATGGCTTAGATTCCTATTGCACTATGATATAAATGCAGAAATTTGTTCAGGACAGAATTTGTTCACAATTACATAGCATGTACCATGCACCACGCATCGCTAGGAGCCCTTCTTTTACATATATATTGTCATTTCATCCTCAAAATGATCTGGTAAGGTAGGGCCCACCCTCCTCCACACACACAATTTTATACTGAGAAAATCAAGTCAGAGATTTCAGGTAACTTGCCTTAGGCTTCACAGCTAATGAGTGACAGTCAGGATCTGAACCGAGGGTGTTTGGATTCCAGGCAGTCCATACATTTAAACATGATGTTAGAAGCAAGACAAACCCTAGAGTGAGTTTTCTGCGGACGTTTGTTTTAGTGGATTGTCTCATTTAAGGGTTGGTCTTGATTCTTCAAAACATAGATGGATCTTTAAACTATCCCTGAATAAAAGTTGTAACCATTTGGTTGCTTCATTTCTGAAATTATGATTTAATCAAAACCGAGGGCTATCTCAGTGAGAGTTGATCCAAAAAATTACAACAGTAGTGTTTCAGACAACAAAAATCCAACCATTATCACTTTTGTACCAATGTAATTAGCCAGCTTATCTACAGAACTTTTTCATTAAGTGGATTTTTCCAGTACTTTCTTTTCATTTGTGCTCTGCAGTCTCAGGTCCCTGAGAACTGCCATCATATTAGGATTAGGCGGTTTCTACAACCATGGTCCTAAGCATAAACGCTGTCTCCAAACATATGACTTGTAAGTCCCTTGCCTTTTAGCAATGACAGCTCTCAAACTGCTTCCCAAAGAGAATCCACCCCCCCCCACCCCTGGTTATGGAGATGTATCAGAAATTTTGAATATATGTTGATAAACTGACCTCCGTTTTCTGATAATTTCCAAAAAATGAAAACACTGTTCTCGACTTTTGAAAAATGAGAAAAAAAAATCATAGTAACAAAGAGCATAGTAAGGTAAAACTATACTGAAATATTAGGAGGCTTATATTTGTAGCCATACATTTAATTTTAACTTATTATGAAAATTTGGTGAAATTACTTTGCACCTGTCTGTGCCTCAGCTTTCTTTTCTTTTCTTTTACAAATGAGATAAATAGCATTTTTCATAATGTTTTTTATTTTTATATATGAAATTTATTGTCAAATTGGTTTCCATACAACACCCAGTGCTCATCCCAAAAGATGCCCTCTTCAATGCCCATCACCTATCCTGCCCTCCTTCCCACCCCCCATCAACCCTCAGTTTGTTCTCAGTTTTTAAGAGTCTCTTATGCTTTGGCTCTCTCCCACTCTAACCTCTTTTTTTTTTTCTTTCCCCTCCCCCATGGAGTACTGTGTAGCAATGAGAAAGAATGAAATATGGCCCTTTGTAGCAACGTGGATGGAACTGGAGAGTGTGATGCTAAGTGAAATAAGCCATTCAGCTTTCTTTTATAATATGGACTAATACCAACCCACCCAATTGATGCATACACTGGGTTATACAATGAAAGCAAAAATGTTTTATGAAGGACAAGATGCTTTTTAATGTTATGTAATATCATAATAATGGCCATTTTATAAAGTTGCAGTAAGAATTAAGGGAGGAAATGCTAGACTGTATGCCCTAGGCGAGCAGAAATTTTCAGTTTCAGTCACTATTCTATACATCTAGAACAATGTGTGACACGTAGCAGGTGCATAGTAAGTACTTGTTGAATGAATATGTGTAACAAACAAAGTGATCTATATAAGATGATCGAGCTGGTTTCTTAGGTTTCAATGAATGGAACAAAAATGATTTCCATATTTTTACTATCAACATTCTAACCACAAGTTAATATTTCATTTAAAAATGTGTCTGTCGGTATGACTGTTATATCATCCCCCATTAGACTGTAAACTCCATGAGGACAGGGACAACACTGAAATGGATCCCCACGCCATTGCTGGTGCCTCGTACTGGAGGTACTTGCTGAATAAAGCAAATTACTTTTAAAGGATGAAAATACAGTGCTTCCCATGGTAATAATATACCAAAGAGTAGACTACCAGGCACCATGTCAGCAGCTCTAAATTAGCAACAATCCCGACAGGCAACAATGCATTAGTTATCTGCATGCCACAAACACTGATGAGAGATAACAGAACATTGTTAGAGTGTTGTCTCTCAGTGCAGGTGGAGTGCAGGAATTCAAGGGAATCCGTGTTATCATGTACACTCTTTTCTATTGGGATACGCTCGCTCGCAGGCACGTTGAAAACCAGCCATCACCATTTAGGGACAGAACCAAAAAAGGAAGTCCAAAAAAGATTCAGCAGAAAAATAAGTGATTAGAGTACTAGTATTACTTTTTAAGTGGATGCTTGAAATATATTGGTGTACTGAGTAATCCCTTATCTAGTTATCCTCCTGCTGGGGGCCAGAAAGTTGGTAATAAATATTAAAAAAAAATATTTTTTTCCAAAGGGTTCTGCTTGAACCAACTACGAAGTTACTACATATTAAGCCTAGTGTCATGGAGACAAAACAGAAATGCGATCTTTGGATGCTGCAGTTGCTTTATGCTTTTGCCTGCTTAGGCTGCTGAAGGAGAAAAAGGGCCTGCTTGAGCTAAGGAAGTTTAATACCTTGGAGCTGATATATACGGTATTATTTTGTCTTTCTGACAGCGTCCGGTGCTATTTTTACTCAGGCTGATGCAGGGGTTAGGTTAGAACTTTAGGAAGAAATGGTGATTTATTTTAAATGCTGTTTGTGTAATAGCAGCTCCCTCCCTACACACTTCTGCCCGTTATTCAATGTCCTCAATGTAAAAATGCCCCCCTTCTCCCTCTTATTTTCCTTCAAAATACACATCAGTAAGTATCTCCTTGATAATCCCCCTAACAAGCCGCTGATTGTTTGCTGGAAGTCCTTCCTCCTGCATCACCGGTTCGATTTGTCAGCCTGGGTTCCTCCCCATTCCTGCACCCAGCCTCCCTGCCTCCTCCTTCCCGGGTGTTGTTTCTCATTTAAATGAACAGTTGGATTCTTTTATTTCTTACAAGTGCTGGATTCGCCTTATCGCCCTCATTCCTTTGGGGGTTGCCAATTGGTTTTATCCACGGATGTATCATTTCTCATGCTTCCTTTTTTTTTCTCGCAAAGAGAAAGAACCTCTCCGTCAACAAGCCTCTCCGGAGTGGAAGATTAAAAACCTAGACATCACCTACCTTGCAGCTCTACTCCCAACTGGGTTGTGTAAAACTCAATTAAACGTGTCCCCATTGAATACTGCATTACAGTACATTAAACAGAAAATTCTTCAAGCGTGATGACAAAGCTTGAAACCTTGCCTCAAAGCTGTTCCTTGTAGCTTTCTTTAACATTTCAGTCTTTATGGTGCGGGTCTCCCGTTGACACAACTTTAGTCCAGCTATGAAAAAAAATCACAGAGCCCCACGGGGATTCAAAGAGAAAAGGGGGAAAAGTGAAGCTGGTCTTAGCACTGCCCTGGAGCCTCTATTGAAACTACACTGCCAGCAGACCACTCAAAGCTGAAAAGTATCCAGAGGTCTGTGGTCTAACAATGGAAAATAGAATTCCCTTATTTTGGGCAGGTGAATTTTACAGATTTCCTCCTCTACCAAGAACGTGAATATTCCCCAGAATACATATGAGAAAGACATGAGTCCTTAGGGCAAGGGATTTATGCAGACATATATTCAGTGAAATTTAAAAAGCCCAATGAACATGTTAGTCTCTTCCTAGGACTGAACTAAAAAAATGATTCCACATGTATGCAAAACCTCAACACTGTTATTCACTATAAACTATGCCCTTCTGTTTTCGTTTCTGGTCCTCTTGCACAAGCGTTATTTATAATCCGGGTTGCTAAGAGGCAATCCCCCTAATTCCTGCACGTAATTGGGTTTTCAAAGGTTGTTTGTTAAGCAACTCACACAGGTTTACAAAATTGTGACTAAAGCTCTTTTCATCAGAACGAGAGACATTTACTGTATTACCGACTTCACAGTTTTTGATATTTGAAGCATTTTCAAATTTTGGCAATTCAGACTATAACCTCCCTTCACCCCTGTACACACACGCGCACACACTCTCAATCTTCTGTTTAGTACCCAGCCCACTTGCTGCGTCGAAATGAGGAAGCTGGACTGCAGCTGTAGACCCTAGGGGATATTTAAGACACTGTTTTATGTTCTTTATTGATTTTCATTTATTTTATGTCTACAGTAGAATAATGTATTCTCTGATCTTACATTTGATTTGAAATGCTACCTAGTATTAGGGAGAGTTTACTAAGACATCCTAATGCTTTTAAGGAGACACACGATAACCACCCTATTTAACAGTCAAAGCTAAAACAGTACTTTAATGTGGAGCTAGGGGGCATGGTGATACCAGAAGTTCCATTTTCACAATTAACAAATTCAGCGATGGTTATTAAAGGGCGTGTTTGCACATAGGTGTATATTCACATAGGCATGCTTAAATGTATGGGTGTATGTGTGTGCTTAGACCTACTCTTTGTTGCCAAAGTAATTTTTCAACACATGTACAAAACCTAATTTTGCTTAGTATCTTGCTTTAACTCATCAATAGGGGTGCGGGTTCATCTTTCTCCATCACTATTATACAATACTGTCTGTAGCCTTTTTAGCACAAAAAGAGAAAGTATTGCTTATTCTGAGCTTTCATTACAAGATTGTAAGCTCTGAGACTTAAAATGGAAATGCAGCTGAAAAGGATTTTGGCTGGGGTTCTGGAAAGGTTTTCCTCTATGGAAGCCATACTAGAAGCAAAGCCAGTGTTACCAGGGATCCCACAAATGAAAAACAAATAAAATCATACCCTAAAGAGTAGGACCACGATTCTCTAATCTCAAAATGACTGCAAAGTTTAATTAACAAATATATTTGATTAACAGTTTCCAGTGTTCTTTATCAAGTAAGTTTTCAAAGATTAGCTGATTATTTGTAAGACAAGCTAACATGAAGAAGAACCTAAAGACTTCTGGGAAGAGTTTATCTTTCTTTCCCAACTGTTAGTATCCAGATGAAACAAAAGACATTTTTTCCACACCAAGGCAGTTATGTTTCCTAATGTATGCTAACAGTTACTTAACTCTTATCTCATGAAGAACTTTAAGAAATCTTGATGTGTAAAAAGATTTTTTATCTATCCTTAATCTTTTTTTTTTTTAAAGAACAGAGTGGCTTGGTAAATTCCTGTTTTATATTTTAATTTTAAACTCATGCAAACAATGGAGAAATAATCACCCTTATCCTCAAAATGTATAAATGATTTATCCAAATGCAAAACATAATTCTATAGAAATGTATTTCTGCAAAGGTTTAAATATGAATTTTTTATCTGAATTTTTCTATTCTTCAGTTAGAGGTTTAAAGACATTTTGTAATTTAACTCCATACAAGTATCCATACAGTTCTTTCTTAAAAAAAGAAAGAAAGAAAGAAAGAAAGAAAGAAAGAAAGAAAGAAAGAAAGAGGACCTGTTATAAATAGCCAGGGGTAATTATGTTTGTTTTATGCCACCCCTTTCACTGTTATAGTAAAATCATTTATTTATTTTTATGTTTTTAAATGAATTGCCCATATTCTAATATCAGTGGACTTTTTGGCTGGCCAGAGAACCTATTCACTCCCTCATGTCTCACATGCTTCCGTTCCAACATTTTTGAACATTTGTTTCAACTAACAGATCAACCACATTAGTTCATCATACTTTCAGAGTTGAAGGTTAGGGCATCGCGGCCAATTGCTGTTAACTGTATGATTTCTTGTTTCTCAGGATTGTATTTTTTATTTGCTCTCTCTCTCTCCTCTCTCTCTTTCTCTCTCTCTCTCTCTCTTTTAATGTCTGAGCAATTTAGATTCTGGGAAGTTTCTCAAAAATGTATTTCTCCAGCAATGGTGCACATTCTTCAATAAAATGCAGATCAAGGCATATTCTGTGATTGTTCTTAATGCTTTAACTAATTCATATGAAGAGTACCAAAGCTATCTGATATTGTCTGGTAGTGTCCGTTTTCACGGTCCTCTAATTAAGTCGAAGTGTACCACTTCCCTTTAAGATCCGTCTCCTCCTGATACACGTTTTATTCCTGTTCTCAGAACCCTGGTTACTATTACCCATTATTTCTCCTTTAAATAATTGTTTTACCTCTCAGCCATTCATTTGTCTTTCTGGTTATTCCTTTCATTGCTTCAATTGCCTATTAACTGATATAATAATGCTGATATTTTCCATGGCTTTGGCTGTTTTCATCCAGGGATTTCAAAGTGCTTTTAAGATAGCTCTGTTGCTTTGTGGAAGGCAATTAATAAGACAAAGAGAAATAAAGACCCGAAAAGTGAAGGAGCCCATGTATATTCACACACTAAGACCACTGGAAAATCTTTAAATTTCATTTTTCTTCGAATTGCTTTGGTTAGGCAGTCAAAAAGATAACTGATAAAACTGGAAGTACAGGAACATCTAGTGATGCAGTTTGCTTTGATTCCTAAAGACTGATTGGGGTCAATAAGATTTGAAGGTCACTGAAACACAAAAGCACAGGATTTTGACTCATGCTCTTCTGACAGACTTCTTTCAGTCAAAATGTCCCCTGATTTCTGGCCATTGCTACCAGAGGCTTCCAGACAGACTCTCTTAAAAATAAAACAGTTTCCCTCTTTGGAGAAATCCAGTGCTGCAAATGTGAAGAGAATGCTGCAAAGACCCATCAATAGGAGAATGGATAAATAAGAGACGGTAGAGTGATACAGTGGAATACTAGGCAGCAACAGACAGAAAAACTGAATACATAAAACGACATGCATGAATCTCTAAAACATTGTGTTGAGCGAAAGAAGTCATGGAGTATATGACTCCAACTCCCATGATTTCCTTCAGATGAAATTTAAGAATAGACAAAACTAACTGATGTTAATAGAGATCAACTGTCGTTGTCTTTTGGTATATGGGAGATCTGCTGGGGTGACAGATGTGTTCTATATCTTGATTGCACACTTATGATTTGTACATTTCATTGTTTGCCAATTCACCGCATGCCAGAATTGACTTAAAAAACGCAGATTAGGGAAAGTCGAATTAACTGTACTGAAATTTTTCTTCTTAAAATGTCTTATTTATATTTTTATTGATACAGCAATTTACCTCCTACCTTTCAGTGTTTTTCAAAACGGATTCTTCTTCTGTTTAGATTTAAGTCAGTGTGGGCTAAATTGTTTCATTAATTTGGTAGGCATGTCACATTTTAACATGATTAAAAGGTAAATGCATGGGTAGGAATAAACACCATTTAATTTGCAGGCTATGTTGTGTTGTGAAAAACACATGGGTGTAAATTCTGACTCTATCCCTCACTAGCTATAAAACTATCTATAAACCCTCAAAATATATTCTGTTTTGGTTTTTTTTTTTAACCTACAATACTCATAGTAACCCTTGCAGAGTAGCAGCATATGGCATACAACTTTGTGATAAAGTAAATGCTCAACAAAGTTGAGTTTCTGGTTTTTTTTTTTTGCCTTTTAATGTCAAATGTTTTATCTCTGCACAGAAAGCTAGATGTGGAACCATGTATACTTTCCATGTAGTTCTGTGGGTTTGGCATGACTAACACCTAGGTGCGATGCAAAACAAAGCTGCCACTGTAGAATACAAAATCTCATAGGATAGAAAAGCATTAACAACAAGAAAACTATCAGCTCATCTCACTCTTTAAATATAAATTGTTATCTATTTTATTGCTTCCTGACCCAATCTATTTTCTCCACTTTCAACGGAAGAAACTGGGGCAAAAAGGGAAGGCGGGAGAGAGAAGCTGAACATTCATTTATTCTTTCAACAAATATTTCTCAAGTGCTTCCTATTAGTCAGGCATTGATCCCAAACTCTCCCTGCTCCTAGGACTCAGAGCTGGAATCAAAATACAAGTAAATGTTTTCAGGGAGATACTGTTTATGGAAGGTTTGCCAGATAACAATCTTCAAAAACTTTTCAATATTCTTTTCTCAAGTCCTGTTAGCGTTTCAATAGGAGCAAACATAATAGTGGTCTCCTTCCTGCTTTAAAGAGCAGCTCAGATTCTTGTATTGACACAGTCTCTAGAATTAAACTTGAAAAAACCAGAAGCAAGGGAGTTCCCATTAAGAGTCCTGGCCTTCCAGGCTTTCCCCTCCTCTTTGTCCCACAAAGCCAGAATTTTCTGACCTGCGGGGCACAGTGTGGGACTCATCTGTTTTCTTAAGCATTTCCTGGCTAGGGACATACCACTGTAGCGGTGGGAGGAGAGAGTGACACAGAGATTTATTCACAACTGCACTGAATGAGGTAATTATCAAAGCATCTATTTAATCTCTGACTACTAATGGGCAGTATATTGGTGTTACAGGACAGGACCTTAACGCTCAGAAATTTGTTAGTAAGTTATGGGGGAAAACACGCCACAATTTTTTTTTAACTGAAAAAGTTAGTAATTTCCAGAGGTCAAGAAGTAAATCCCAGAGCAGATGCTTGTAGGAACCACGAGGGGTTCATTCATGCATTCGTTTCTTCTCTTAGTGGTTTCTATGTAAAAGAAGCAGGGTGTGTGTGTGTGTGTGTGTGTGTGTGTGTGTGTGTGTGAGAGAGAGAGAGAGAGAGAGAGACAGAGAGAGAGAGAGAGAGAACGAACTTGAACACTGATCAGTTTACTGATGAGTTTTTGCCCACTAACCAAAAATGTTAGCTCAAAAGTACAGGGATTCTTGCCTGTTTGGCTCACTTCGGAGCCTACAAAATTGACTGGCACACAGTAGACCCTCAATAAAAAGCTGTCAAATGGATGAAAGAATGAAAAGCAGGGGTGGGTTCAATACGAGCTGTGTCATCTGTTAGCTTTGCGACTTGGCAAGTTATTTAAGCTCTGACACTTCAGTGTCGCCATTATTAGAAAACCGGCAATGGTTACACTGTTGTCTTGGGATATTTGTTAGCATTTAATAATTCCACGCCCAGGACAGGGCTCCGCATACCCTGCTCAGTGAGCATAGATGAACTGCCCCCTCCTTCTGCACACATTCTTCCTGACTATAATGATTTAACATTGTTATAGGAGACGATTGTGTTAATTGGATGACTCTTACGGTGACTTTTAAATATGGTGAAGTGGGCACGTAGCATCGGTTATAACAAAACATTGCGTGTCATTCTAGATTTCTCTAACCTAATTATGTTCCAAGGTAAGAGAGAAAAGTCTAACTTTATAAAAATAATCACAGGTTGGAGAAACAATGTGAAGTAACTGTTAATTAACAGTTTCCTCATGGTTTGAATATTATAACCAGTGTAATAAACCGACTCAACAGCGAGGCTTTTATGATCTTGAACAAGTTCCACTTTTTTAATTCGAGGGGTTTTATTTATCAGTAAAGTGTAAATATGTTGTTCTCAACCCAAAGTTAATAGTTTATTTGAGAATTTGTTCGAATAATGTATAGTTCTTTGGCTTAAAAGGGTGGGAAGCCAAAAACTCAAATAAACCTATATCACAGTAAAGGCTATATCAGAAGACTTTATTTAATGGGGTGAAGAAAATATTTCCTGATTTTTTTATTACTATAGGGCAGATCTGACACCATTAGTTTTCTTTCTGTCATAAATACAGACGAGTAGAATTTGACAGGCATCACTATAAAATAGGTTATAGATAAGTTCAGGCATCCTTCCTTCCACACAGACCTCTTACACTGGGTTCTGATGGGGCTGCTTGAATAGAATGACCAAGGTTTGATTTTAGGCTTCTAGGTCACGGTTTCACCTTGACAACGGTTCTTTCATTTCCAGCAGTAACATTTGCTAGGATCCCTAAGGTGCTTTCATTTTTGTAAGTAGTGTAAGAAGAAGAAAAAAAAAAAGGATAGAAAAAAAAAGATAAATCTTAATTCACATGCTGCAGGACTATCTCTGTGTCTCCGGCACAAAACTTCAAATCCAATCCAAGAACTGGATGTGTATTAGAAGTCTGCAGATTTAAACCTTGTCCACCGTGATCAAACTGGATTTATGGAGCATCATAACTCTCTAGACACCATCCAGCAGCTTATTAATTTAATAGACTCCTGTCCATTCACTGATGTTCCTGCCCTGACAGTCTCTCAAGATAAGGTGAAAGCCTTTTGACAGGACAGAGAGCATATATATTTTCTTCTGTTTTCTCGTGGATGGGGTTGTCGACAACTTGAAATGTGTGGCTCAGCAAATTTGTTTTTTTCCCCTTTTGCTGTGCAGGAAGGATGACAGACAGGAGCCTCCGGAGAGTCCCAGGGTTCAGGGGGCCTGTGTTTCCCCTAAGTACTTATTTAGCATTTTGTTTTGCAAAACAACAACGAGTTGATTTAAAGGCCTACACTTGGGGACGTTTTCACCATGAAAAGAAATGGCATTACAATTTAATGCCTAATATAAATTAAGAGGTGCTGGAAAGAAGAGGAAAAGCAGCAATAAATGTTCCCATTAACTAGAGTACAGCAGCATTTTCTTTTCTCTAATTCCATTTGTGGGAATGAGGGGAGAGCCAAAAAAGATAGCACTCAAGCTGTTGTCTGTTTAAGGACAAAACAGGAAGAAGTTTTCAACAATCTTATTTTTCTTTATGATATTCTCATGCTCTACAGTGGTGTTTGTTATTTGCAAATAAATTCACAAGTCTCAGTGAGTTATTACACCAGTATATTGCAAGGTTAATTATTGCCACCCTTCGGCATGTTGTTCTGTTAAAGTCACATCAGCAATCACTAGACCTTGGCTCCCCAAACTTAAACGTGCACAAAGATCACCCAGGATCTTGTTAAAATGCAGGTTTGGATTCAGGAGGCTTGAGTGGGGCCTGAGGTTTTTGGTGTTTCTAATAAGTGGAATGCCATATTGCTGCTTGGCAGGCTACATACGAAGTGCAAGACATTAGCCAAATTTTTTAAAAGAAAGATCATTTAGATATAAACAAATTATACCCTAGTAGCTAGCATACCAAAGTAAAATGTAACCTGAACATCTCACAAAGAGTTCACAGATTCCTTACCTGGCTTTTGGTACCCGACTAATATTTCAGCAAATTGAAGAACATACACTCCCAAATTTCATGTGATGGCCTCCTTTCTTAAAAAATGTTTTTTTTTATTTATTTTTGAGAGAGACACACACACACAGAGTGAGCAGGGGAGGGGCAGAGAGAGGGAGACACAGAATCCGAAGCAGGCTCCAGGCTCTGAGCTGTCAGGACAGAGCCTGACGCGGGGCTCAAACTCACAAACCACGAGATCATACCCCGAGCTGAAGTTGAATGCTTAACAGACTGAGCCACCCAGGTGCCTCATGGCCTCCCTTTTATAATCTTCCTTCATTACATGTGTAAAGATGATTATCTTAATTTCCTTTGAGATAGCTAACTAAAATGGTACATTTAAAGCCAATGGTAAGATAAAAAGTAACTTGCCTGTTTCTTATACACATTTTCTCCTTACTTCATCTCACTGATAGTTATTTTTCTTATCTGTATCTCTAGTCAAAATGCAAAACTATGAAGGAATATTTCTCAACTAAACTACTGTTTGGCCTAAATGTCCTTCATAGGCCATTTATTTTGCTTCCTTAGACTTCAGATCAGACCATTCTGGACCGACCAGGTGAGAATATTTAACAGCAAAACACACAACTTAATCTAGAAACCTACACACAAAACACATCAAGATAGCAGAAATTATATTTAAGACACATAAGATTTCATTTGCATTACAAAACTAGTTTGGTGCTGCAGACTTCAAATGATTATTTACTCATTTATTGACAAATTTTACATCTTTTTTTGTGGTGGGAGGGCAGTAGACATATGCATTACTCATCAGGTCATATTCATTATGAGACCTAATTTCCTCATTAGAAATACTTGGCAAATATTAGCTTTCCTAAGAACCCGTGAGTTTTCTATTTCTTGAAAGTCCATACAAAGTAAAGGGGGCCGAACTGGAAAGCAGTCATTCTTGAAAATCGTTACTGAGAACGGAGACCAGACAGTGATGATAAATACCAGATTTCTGAAGGAAAAACTGGCTTAAAGTAATTTATTCTCATTGAATTTCAATGGGCAGTAGATAGAACTACATAAATAGATAGATAGAAAGATCTTATCTGTTATACTTAAATGCATGTATTTCGGATCCATTCCCTTGGTTGGGATATTCTTCCTTGCGACACCACGATATACTATCTTGGTTGACCCCACTGTTGTCTGACAGTCTTCACAGACCTCAGACAGACTAATGAGAATATATCTTCTCTGAAGTTCTATTGTATGTCATGGCACAGAAGGTGACCTTTTAAGTTTAAAAATAGCCTTCAAAAATGGGGTTGACTTATACACCAAGAGCAAAATGAAAAGCTTCCAATTTCAGGTTTCAGGGTGAAGACGTGAGGTCTGACTGACTTTCCGCCAGTGAAGAACTGAGAACGACAGACAGTTACCGTCTGACAGGAGAAGGTGAAGTGGATCCAGAAAGAACTGCCGAGTAATAGTGAGCCAAGGTCTTGGCATGACTGGTGCACAAAGATGTCAAACAAAACCCTAGGGTTTGACAGCATCTTTTGCATGGATGTCAATTTTAATGTTTTCTAAATTCTTTTCCACATCTTAAGGCAGACTGATAGAGCATGATGTATGCTCTGTGTATGTGGGACATTCCAAAGAAATCCTCTTGTAACAGATTCCCTAGTATTTCAAAAAGCTTGCTGAGGCATGGGATACTTTTCTAAATAGGAGGAGAATAGCATTTTAGGTACTGGATTTTCAAATAATTTCCATACAAATAATTTCTGAAGCCAAACAAGTCACACTAGAGTTTACTCTGTTGAATAATGCATTATAAAAGCCATTAAGTGATAATTCAAAATTTGGTGAGTGTACCCTGTGTACAGTCTGTGGAGTTACAGAGGTGAGAAATGGAGTCACTGCATTTGAGGTGTTCACACCCAACCTGGGACAATGAAGGGTAGGGGTGGAGCTCTCCCCCCCCCCCCCCCCGCCAGGGGACGGGGCAGGGAAGGCTGTCCAGAGGTACTGATGCTACATGCCAAACCTTGGATGGTACCTGTTAGCAACGATAAAGATAGCTAGAAAGTTATTAGGCAAAGGGAACATGATATACGAAGACAGATATTTGAGGAATTTTAAATAAATAAGTAGAGTTGAAGTATAAAGGTATCTGTGGAGAATGAGCAAGAAGTGAAGCTCTAAGGAGTAGGGTGGTTAAAACATATAGGTAGCGAATCTATGGGAAACATAAATGAGGAGAAAGAAGACTAGGGAATGATAACAGTTAGTGGATGGATAGTGATGGAGACACCTGTTGCTGGATGTAGAAAGTGAGAGATCAAACCCAGTAGAATAAAAAATTGGCAACAAGAAACCACAGGAGACCTGTGAGAGAGTCACTTCGATAAAGCCAGAGGGCAGAAACTGGAAAGAAGAGAAAATGCTGGGATTGAGGAAGTCAAAGAAGTGAGTGCAGAAAACTTTGCAGAAACTGCCTAGGAAAGGAAGCAGAGAGGAATTCCTGTTAAGTATGATGAATTGACTGCATGCATTTATTTCTACTCCCTCTCATAAACATGACAGTAAAGAGGAAAACAAAAGAAGATAGGACAAAGAGAGTGCACATTAGGCAACAGAAGTCAACAAAATCTTGGAAGCTAGGAAACTAATGGAGTGACGGATGACAAAGCAAAGCACGGAAAGCTGGAATCCAAGTATCTGAAGAACTGTTGGCCAACAAGAAGCAAGCAGATTTATTCCATAGAATCCTGGAAAAAATTAGGAATGAAAGGCACCTGGTGCCTTGAAGGGTAAGCTGAGCGAGCAGTGGACCTAAACTTTGTAAGACTGGCATCCTGAGTAAGAAGCTGTTAGCTTCACATGCTCAGCTGTTCCCCGTAGAGTTAAGGGGCAGTCCCTTTGCACTCTGATACGAGATGGAGGCTGAGTCTTTGGAGAAAGAACTGGAACTGAGGCTTCAGATCCAGAGAGACAGTCTCAGCAAAGGGTGATGCTAAAATGTCACCTGAATTAGATTAAAGGAATATCTATAGTCTCAACAATGAGATAGGACTTTTCCAACATACCACCTGGTCCCTTTCACCCACTAAGGCCTCAGATTGCTGGCTGCAAGGTTCATAAATCTCAGAGACTAGACTGGCATTCTCTGAAGAAGCTACCCACGCTAAGACAAAAAATTACATGCACTGTTATTTGGGGACATCATTATCATGGCTGAGTTGCCCTCCTGCGACGCTTTAAAACTCACCGATTGACATCCTATGACCCTGTGCAAAACCCATCAGTTGACCCTCTGCAAGACCTACCACCTGTCAACTCATGCTGTTCTTATATTTAGCCTTATTGTCCCATTCTTCAAAGATAAAGCAGATACTCGTGGGTCTCTAGCCGTTTAAGGAAAGCTTCAATACCAAACACAGGAACCGAAACAGTAAAGGAAATTAAGAAACCATGCACAGGGCATACAACTTCATCAATATCCTTCAGTTTCTTTCTTCGGAGGTAAAGGAAAGAATATCCCCAAGATGTTGGGGAAAAAACACCCTGTCAACTGTCAGAGAATAAGACAAACTTCCTGTAAATTAGAAATACAATAGTTAAACTTCCATAGTGAAGTTAAAGAATAAAATTTGAGGACACCTCAGAAAGTTGGACAAAGTCAAGGATATAATTGTGGAAACATTATTAGATGCATATCATATTGCTTTCCATATTAAAGAATGAGCTGCAACTTCTTCATTTATCCATTCATTCATTCACAAATATTTAATGAGCACCTACTAAGCGCCATGCCTTAGAAACCAGAATTCCTATCCTTGAAGAACTCTCATTCCAGGGGTGAGATAGTGCTATTAAACATTTAAGCAAATACTAAAATGTCAAATATGAACACAGATGAGAGAGGATGTTCTAAACTGTATATGCTCCCTCAATCTTTACGTTGAAGCCCTAACCCTGAGTATGAAGCCCCAATATTAGGACATGACGCCTTTGGGAGATAATTCGGTCATGATGGGCTCAGTGCCCCTGTAAGAAGAGAATGAAGGAGCTCCTTCTCTCTCTCCCTCCTCTGTGTGAGGATACAGAAAGATGGTCACCATCTGCAAACCAGGAAGAGGGCTCTCATCAGTCTCCAAATCTGCCTGCTCTTTGATCTTGGACTTCCCACACTCCGGAATGGTGGGAAATATGTATCTATTGTTTACAATATCCTGCCTTTGCTCTTTTGTTGTAACAGCCTGAGCTGACTTATACAGAGGAGAAACAGGAATGAAAGACCTAGAACAGCAGACTCATTAGGCAGCCTCTGTGAAGGCAACCTCTAGAGTGCTCTGAATGCCATAAGAGAGGGAGCAACGTGGGGGCAGAGCACAGTACAAAGGGCTGGAAACAGGCAATTTTTGGACTAGGAAGCAAAAGCAAGGGGTCTGTAACCACTCGAACGGAGTGGCTGGGGAGTGTAGTAAATGTAACCATGGAGATATTCAGGGGCAGACCACGAAGGGCCTGGTAAGCCAAAATAATGACTTTTGTAAGGTTTAGTTCAGGGATTGGCAAGCTTTTTTATAAAGAACCAAATAGTATTTATTTTAAGCTTTGCAGGCTACATGGTCTCTGCAAATGTTCAACTCCATTCTTACAGTGTAAAAGCAGCCACAGACCAATATAAACAAACAGGCTTAGCTGTGTTCCATTTAAACTTTATTTACAAAAATAGGCAGTGGGCCAGATTTGGTCCCATGGGCTAAATCAATCCTTGTAATCAGTCTAATGGTGATGGGAAGCCTTTGGAGGGTTATATGCACCTCCACTTTTCCACTTTCTCTGTGAAATGAGAAGTGAGGTCACCATCTAACAAGGGGCATTATATATTTGGGGAGACAGAAGTCTGACATAGTCACCTTGCACACTGGTCAGGAAAATAAATCTGTATCGCTAGGTTATACACACTGAGGGTTCACATTTACCTCGTAGTCAAATGTGATACAAACTGGTCAGCATTGGGTTATTTGCTGCGATTTCATTGTTGTCATTAGTGATGGTAGTCTGTTGGTTTTATTCTGACCATATGTTTACGTGGCTCTCACTGTGGATCACAAATATCAGGGGAAAGTGGAGAGTTGGACTGACCAGAATAGGGGTGTTGTCAGCCCAGTACAGTAAAAGTCAGAAAGAGAGAGAGAGAGAGAGGTGAGGAGGTACGAGATTGGTGACTGGAATCATGAACCCACAGAAGTCAAGTCAGGTAATCTGGAGGTAACGGCAGGAGTTGCTGGTGGACAGGAAAATGATGGTGATGGGGCAAAGGGATAGAGGTTCATCTGGAGTTGAAAAATTAAAGAAGTCAGGGAATGAGTAGATCAAGGTGGATGATTTACTACTGTCTTCAAGAGGGGTGTAGCTACCAATACTATTTCCTTGACAGAAAAAGTCTCAGTTTCCTTCATGGATGGACCTAAGCTGAACCCTTGGACACACAAATCTTAGTAAAATCCCAATGTGATTGTGTGTGCCTCGAAACTTGCAGTTGCTCTCCACTGCTTCCATTGCAAGGTCTTCAGACTGAGCATTTAATGGAACCTACAACATGGCCCTTGGATGCTTGTGGAGGCTTCCTCACTGGTTTTATTTGCAAATTCTCTGCTCTACCTAAGGCGTGTGCCAATACGCTCATGAAAACACCGTATGCACTGTAGTCCATAAATTTTCAGGCACACAATTTCAACCTCCTCAAATGCCTCTCCCCATTTCTTTGACCTTGCAGGACTGAACTCAGTATTATGTAACCTTCATCAATTAAGGTTTTTCAAGAAGTACCATAAGCTGGGGTGGGGGTATTTCATATCCTTTTGTATCACTCATGACACCTGGGTCATATCATGCATAAACCATTGGCTCAATTACTTTTATTTTATTTAGAAAATTGTCTTGTGAAATACAGAGTGCCAGGATATTCACAGAGGTGCTAAAGAAAAATAATTAACTCACTAAGGAATAACTTAAATTCTATGGATGAGAGACATTTTGTGGGCAAGGCAAAGGTTTCTTTGTTCTTTTAGTTTGGCTTGCATAAAAAGAAGAGTGAGAATGTACTTAAGACAAAGGGTGATTTTCATTTGCAAATATTTTTCCTAAATTATATGAGAAAAAAATCAATGTAAAGAAAATTATAAAAGAGGGATACAAAAATATCCTCCCCAAATCTTACCATAACCTCTACAGAAATACTCTTCTAATTTCTAGGTCTTTCTTTCAAGTATGTGTCCCTGCACATACGCTTTTTTTTTAACTTTATTTATTTATTTTGAAAGAGAAAGAGAGGGTAAGACAGAGAAAGAATCCCAAGCAGGCTCAGCACTGTCAGCGCAGAGGCTGACTCAGGGCTCGAACTCACAAACCGTGAGACCATGACCTGAGCTGAAACCAAGAGTCGGATGCTTAACCGACTGACTGAGCCACCCAGGCGCCCCCACATACACTTTTTAAATATACCCACAATCATTCTGGGGACAAAACTTCCTATTCTGCTTTTTCATTTGAAAGTATAACATCATAATTTCTTCTACGTAATACACGGTCCTAAAAAAGTAGTCACGGTATCTCACTCTGAAAAGAATCCATCCTAAAGAGTTGTCCCTCATTTTAGCTGTCAAAGATACTTCGGGGGGTAGCTTTCAAGATCAGCATCTCTTTGAATATGACAAGCTAACATCCCTGAATGACAGTGAGTCACCTCTCAAAAGACCCCACTCTTCATTTCTCATTTTTATACTTACAAAACTGATACATTCTTAGTTCTTATCATTTTCCAACATCCCACCTGGGTATTTACCCCTAAGAGACAAGACTTTTCATTCATGTATGGGTCCAGGGTGGTTTAGAATAATTTTTCTCCAATATGTGATAGCCCACCTGATCCACTAAGGTAATTAATAGTATAATCATGCAGGATTATTTACCAACATTTCATTAAGGAAATTCATAGAGATGTGGCTATGAAAACAAATGTATTTTCTCACATCACATAACAAACATTGGTGATAACGAAGGACATAAAGGAGTCAGTACGATCGGAACCAGACTGAAATAACCCAAGTAAATCACTAACGTAATTGTAAAAACAGTAGACACGTAGGAAGAAAAGGAAATGACAGAAGGCCTGATAGTTGCTGAAATGGCTGTTGTTCTGCAATTTGCAACAGACGGCTCTATTGTAAATAACACAGTACCTACTGGGGTCACTCATCTTGACCTTAAGAACCCCTCAGAAATGACGATTTGAATCCAAATGGTGGTTTTCTAAAGCAGCCATTTTTACAACCACGGATTCCTAGAACAGGCATAATAAATTACTCCTCTAAACCTCTCTCTTTCTCATAGAACATAACCAGAAAAAGCCTCAGATGTTCCTGAAACATGTTGGGTTTTCGGCATCGCGTTATCCTGTGGTGCTCTGCAATCAATTACTGTTATACCACCATCATTAATAATTTTCTTAATGAAAATGATTCTGTTGATCTCCGTTGTATTTTAATTATCAGAGTTAAGCATAATTACACTGCCGCTCTGAGCTGGCATGTGGACTCCTTTAGGGCGCAATTTTGTTTTAACACACTGATAATGTAATTTTACATTGTGTCAGTTTGTTTGGTTATTATCCAGTTGTACAATTCCACTGTATTCCTGATAACAGATAATAACCTTAGTACCTCCTATATCCTGAAGTCATTTAAAAAGCAATATTGGAATTCCGCGACTAGCTAACTTAATCGCCTTATGATTTTATAATTCCCACTGCTAAATATTTGGTTCAGGCACCCACCCTCTTTTAAGAATATCATAAAACTAGACAACAGTTATACATTTTCTATGAATTACAGAATGGTTAAATAAACACTTAAAATATGAGCACAATTTTTTTCTTTTTTAAAATAGCTTCCTATTTATATAATATTAGCTCTTTAGGTGAAGTTAAACATGAACTTGTAGTCTACTTTGAAAATTGGCTGCCCTGTTAGACACGGCTGTTGTTCCAAAACTCTACCAACATGCAATGGATTCTGTATTTTAAGGTGGAAACTTGTCCACACCTTGCAAGAGTCCTCACATTAAAAGATCTTTGTTTTGAAAAGTTGATCAATTTAGTCAGGGTGTAGAACACTGCTCATCCAAGTTAGGTCCTATTAGCATTTCTGTCATTATTTCAACAGTGCCTATAGGATCTTGAACATAGCGGACAATCAATGAAAGCTGAGATGAACTCATTGTGTGGTTACACTTGTGCAAACAAGCAAAATCAGAACTCTGAGGATGGTCACAGAAGGATTTTGAGATACGTCTTCCATGTGGCTTTAAATTGCTGTGGTCTTAAAAGTAACAGATATATTAGCATAAAGCACTGCTGTCACTGCTATTTTAGTTCTTGAAGCCAACCACAGAACGAGGGGGGAAAAGCAGATTTCCTGATAAACACATATGCAAATTTGTGGAGAAGAACAATAACTTGCAATCTTGGCCCAGGGAAGGGCATTATCAGAACACTGTTAATTGTCCAATTGGCAATTGAAGTCCACGTGCTCAAGATTGAATCCCAACGTCACCATGTATGAGCCAAAGATCCTCGAATTATTAATTTATCGAAACCTCAGTTTACTCATCTGTAAAGTGGGGATAATACTGCTTCTGTCATGAGTCTGTCGAAATAGCAAATAAGAAACTGTAGATACAGTACTTCAAGCAATGTCTGCATAGAATAAGTGTTTAAAAAAGGTGACTGCTATATTAGTATTAATAATATTATCATTATCGTCTTTATACTAGACATTTTATGTAAGACTTCTTTAAAAATAAAAATAGCATGTGTCCAAGGGAAAACTCTAAGAGCATCTTCAGGCAAAGGCTTCAGGCCTTTAATTCTGTAATACAGTTGTCTGGGGATACTGTGGGTTCAACAGTAACCGAGTAAGACTTCTGGAATACGTGGCTACAAATCTGCTACCAGATGAGGATGTTTTCCTGCACATTTGCTTGATACCAACATAAAGACCTGGTTTCATTTCCTCTGGGTTTGTACTGACATGTTCACAAAAGCAAATGGGATTGAGTAGAAGATAATTAGCAATACAGTATTTATAATAATATACACAGTTAAGGGTTCTCCCTCTCAAAAATTCTGCAACATGGCCATTGCTATCCCACTCTTACAACTGAGGAAATCAAGATTTATAGAGGGTACATGATTTGCCCAAATTTACATACCAGCAATAGTTATTTTACCCTGATACGGTGTTTTCATATGGAAAGAAATCTTCTGTGGTTAAGGTGGGAGTGGGAGTTAACTGATACTTTTTTCACTCTTTTGATTGGCAACATTGATTCTCTTAATCTTGACACCTAGAGAATGTGGCTACACTGAAATAACAACTCCATGAAAAACTAAATTGTTCCTTATTGGAAATGAACTGAATGAAGAAACCCACATGCTAATGGCTTAATTCTGAGTATTCAAAAACAACCTATTTACTTTTACAATGTGAGAAAGGTCACCATACTGTGCAAACACTATGAAGTAAAGAACACCATGGTTTATGGAGAAGAAACGTCAATCTCCAAGGCTCAACAGGCACCAGTGGATTTTAGGAATTAGTGGGCAGACCTTGCTAATCCTACCCCCCAGCATCCTCCCTTTAACTTCAGCATGGTGCTTTTTAGTATTTTTCCATTGGAGATAAGTAAATTAGAATTATCTGGAGTCTGTTGAGAATAATGGCCAAAAACAGATGACCCAACAGGTCTGGTCCATCAATATCTGGTTGAGCTAATTACTTTCTGGAATGACAGGGGGTAGTTGAGGCAGGAAAAAAGTACATCAGATTACAATATTAATGCCAAAATACTATACTTTTTTACTTTGATGAAACAAGATGATGGCAGCCTGTCACAAAGCACTAAGTGATATAATATAATTTTATAATAATTATTTGATGGACACCCTGGAAATGAAAACTACAGTTACATTTAATTTTGCTATTAGCTCACATTTAATAATACTTTAAGAACTAAGTATGCCTCTCAGATGGTAATAGTTACACATTAAGTGGCCTATCTAACACACCATAAGAAAATGATATCAAAAATTTCACAGTCCAGCCAATTTTAAAAAATGCTAAACATATGCATTTTTACATTCTATTTGTAAATAGGTACTGATATCTTCTCAGATGGCCAGGTCCTTATAATAATGATTTTGGCATAGAATCCATGAGTAATTTAGGTTCTTAGCTAGAAAACAAAACACGGAAATGTAATTTTCGCCTCAGGAATTCATTTGTCGTCTTTGGCGAGAGCTTCTTAGACATTAGGAATAACGTGTTGCATCTAAGCCCATCAAGCAACACCTCTTTTGTATCTGGCACCAGCACTTTGGTTTCATTTGGGGAACTATTTCTTTTCCATCTTCGTGGCTCACGTGGGGTTAATTCTACTCTAAGGATGATTGTAGTCTGCCAGGGAGAGTGTTTAATTGGATCAAAGATTGGTATGTGATGTGCCCTAATCAAAACCCAGGAAAGCTGTGTTTCATTGGAAGTGCTGTGCTGGTAGAATTAGTTTGGAGCTTCCCACTACCTGAGGAGAGCATTTCTGAAAATGAAACCCATGCAAGAAAGAAGAGGCAGAGGATAGAGACAACCTGGGGACCAAGTTTGAGCAACTGGATTAAGCTGTTCCTGAAGTCCAGAACATCCTTAGACTCTGTTTTATGAGTAGATGAATCTCCTTACCCCAACACACGCACGCGCGCACGCACACACACACACACACACACACACACACACACACACTCTCTGTAATTCTTTTTTTTTTTTTTTTTGCATAAGCCAATTTCATTTGGATTTCTATCACTTGAAAACAGTCCCAGCTTATAAGTAACATACGTATTATGAAAATGCCTCACACATTACGGATACCCAAGTCAATACTTACTAAATCTAAATTGCTAAAACCTTCCAGCTACAAAACTCTTTTGCTTTGAGGAGTCTTATCATACCTGCTGCCTATGAAGACAGCAAGCTCACAGCCCACAAGGTCCTGATAGAAGTGCTTTCTTGGGTCATATTTTCCATGACTCAAATGATCCCTGGTACAATCCCAGCATATTAAGGTACTCACAGAACTTTGAGACATATTCTGGGTTATTCCCTCCCTCCAAAGGCAATCTGAATACTAGGAATTAGTATCAGGCCTTCGAAGTCCATCTAGGGTATCAGAACAGAATTTACAGAAGGGTTTTTGAGTGTGTTATCCAGAACACTAACTGCAATGGGTGTCCACTGGAAAGGAAAAGAAAAAAAAAATCTATCTACCTATCTCATATGGCCAAATGAGTTAAATTGGTGTTTTGTTTTGTTTTGGTTCACTACAGAACTTCTCAGAGCATTCATACCAGCAGGCATTGTGAGTTTTCAAGAGGGGCCACAATAGGCAATATTAGGTCATAGGGCTTGTTCTTTAATGCACTTGGGGTTCTGAGTAATGCAATTGGGGAGTGTCATACTCTAACATAGATCTTTGCACTATTCAGGCATAAATACCTGACTGACTTGGAAGAATTTACTCATCATATAAAATGGCAAGGGGAAGTCAGAGTTACACAGTAGGAGTATAGGGTTTGGAACCATCAAGACCTGTTTTCAAATTTGGCTCCATTGTTAGGTCTCCATGACCAAGAACAGCCATACTATCTTTCTCAATGGGAATGCCAAACTATGCAGGGGCATCTGGGTGGCTCAGTCGGTTGAGCATCCGACTTCAGCTCAGGTCCTGATCTCGTGGTCTATGAGTTTGAGCCCCGCGTCGGGCTCTGTGCTGACAGCTTGGAGCCCGGAGCCTGCTTCGGATTCTGTGTCTCCTTCTCTCTCTGCCCCTCCCCCACCCATGCTCTGCCTGTCTCTCTCCGTCAAAAATAAATAAACGTTTAACAATAATCAAAAAAAGAATGCCAAACTATGTAAAATAATTTTTAAAAAGCTACTTATCTTATTAAGCTGTTTGAAAGCCTAATGCCGGGAGAAATTATTCTAATGTCTGTAACTCAGACCCTACGTTACACAAAGGTACATTTGAACCCCACTCCAACCACTTACTAGCTATGAAATGGAGAATTAGGTGGGTTGAGTAATTTACTCAACCCACCTAATTCTCCATTTCACCTTTTATAACACGGAGTAGTATAGTAATTACTTCATAGGAGGTAGTAAATGAAGATAAAATGAAATGATGCCTATGCAGTAAATATTGCACTACCCGCTCTTTGTACCACAATACCAATAGTTCTTAAGTTGAACAATATCAAATTACCTTTTGCAGGTTAAGAACCATTAAATAGCAGTGATTCTTATGGTTCATCATTCGAGTATATGAAATTCCTGTGACCGTTTCTGGCGACTACACATCCTTTGTTTATCTGGTCAACAAATCAATATTTATTGAGTACTTTTTTTTTTCTTTATAGCAGCATACCATACCAAGGATAGGAAGGTGACTAAGACAGTTCTTGCCCTCGGTAATTACAGAGTAGACTGGAAAGCAAGGCAATAATCCCTGTTTACTTTTTTCTTTTACTAAAAGTTAATGGCTAACTTCTTACTTTTTTTTTCCCCGAATTTTTAACTTTGTTACTCTTTTCTTGAACCCATATGATAATGATCATAAAACAAGGTGATGGAGGGGCGCCTGGGTGGCTCGGTCGGTTAAGCGTCCGACTTCGGCTCAGGTCATGATCTCGCGGTCCGTGAGTTCGAGCCCCGTGTCGGGCTCTGTGCTGACTGCTCAGAGCCTGGAGCCTGTTTCAGATTCTGTGTCTCCCTCTCTCTCTGACTCTCCCCCGTTCATGCTCTGTCTCTCTCTGTCTCAAAAATAAATATATGTTAAAAAAAATAATAAATAAATAAAAAAACAAGGTGATGGAGAAGAATGAGAGAAGCACACATGGCTGGTATGGAAGTACCATGGAGAGGATTCAGGGGTGCCGAGTAATGGTGGCTATTAGTAGCCATGTACGAGGCCAGCAACTAGTTGGGCTCAAGATCTGCTTCATGCGTTAATTAATGAGTAACCTTCCATAAGTTGCTCCAAATTACTTACTGCCAACCATAATACAAACATAAACATGTTCGAGTTAGAGTCCTCCGCTGAACACAGAACTGCAATTTTGTCATATTTCTTATATAGCAAAATAACAACCATTGCTCCCCGAAGAATGGCTGATTTAAAAATGCAGTGGATCTGGATTATGACAAGAGAACAGCTACTCCCTTGGTTCCTCCATATTATACCACCATCGCGGAGATAAGACATTATACAACCATTTATTCCTAGTGATTAAGCCTGCATTCCAAGGTCTCTTTTGTATTTCTGCACTCTGAACGTGGGCACTGGTAAGTTGGTTCACTATACCATTTCCTTCCACTTTGATAGATCATGTTGACATATCCTGGGAAAATCTCACTTCCCTTCTAGTTAAAAGCTCCCACCAGCATACCACAGGTAT